>NC_092089.1:88287336-88427336 GCF_045679555.1 Salvelinus alpinus
AAGAAGAGCTGAATGCTGCATGCGGGGAAAACTGAAAGCAGAGAGCAGCTAGGGCGTTGGTTACCCTGGTAACGGTGACAGCTAATGTCTTCATCCAGGACAAGAGGCCCAAAAGCAGAAGGCCCCCACACACAGACACACACACACACACACACACACACACACACACACACACACACACACACACACACACACACACACACACACACACACACACACACACACACACACACACACACACACACACACACACACACACACACACACACACACACACAAAGCAGCCATCAGCAAAAGTCAGAGTTAGTAGGAGGAGAAAAGTCAGAGTTAGTAGGAGAGGAGAAAAGTCAAGAGTGAGTGTTAGTTCACTAAAGGCACAAAATAAATGGGTGGGGGAGGGGTGAGGAGGGTGTGCTGAACATAACTGACAGGATATTTACATTAGCAATTCCATATAGCTGTCATGTCATGAACTACTACACGTTCACATGAAAGTTTTCTCACCTGTGCTTTCTGTCGTCATGTCAGCATGCATAAGTCAACTATTAAAGGTATGAGCCTGTTCTCCCTCACACGCTCTAGGCCAAATGTCTCCCACGATCTGTGTGACTAACAGAAGAAACGCTGGAGGGTAAGGACTTCTATTAGCATGTCCTTCAACATCAACGTATCGCATAAAATGCTTTAGATGGCATCTTAAAGAACATTCGCAAGTCATTTGTTTGTCTTCGCTGTGTACTGAAGTGTAGTGAGGAATGCAGCTTGTGTGTTTGTAGATGCCTACAGACAGTGTACCCAGTGTACTTCATAGACCGTATAAATACTTAACGTTACAGTGCAATGGACTAGAAAATAACAACATAATATTATGAACATTTGCTGGAGCACAGCCCTGACACAATACCTAAAACAATACAACACAATACAATACAATACAATACAATGCATTACAACACAATACAATACAACACAACACAACACAATACAGTACAACACAACACAATACAATACAATACAATACAATACAATGCATTACAACACAATACAATACAATACAATACAATACAATACAACACAACACAATACAATACAATACAGTACAACACAACACAATACAGTACAACACAATACAATACAATACAATACAACACAATACAATACAATACAACACAATACAGTACAACACAACACAATACAGTACAACAACACACTACAAAATAACACACTACAACACAATGCAACACACATTAACCTCCACTTGAATGGTAGCAGTTCCTAGTATCCCTGTAATATTATCTTATTATTTAAATGGACGGCCAGATATATAGTGGCAGACAGGGTAAAGGGACGGCCAGATATATAGAGACAGGCGGGTAAAGAGACGGACAGATATATAGAGACAGGCGGGTAAAGGGACGGACAGATATATAGAGACAGGCGGGTAAAGGGACGGACAGATATATAGAGACAGGCGGGTAAAGGGACGGACAGATATATAGAGACAGGCGGGTAAAGGGACGGACAGATATATAGAGACAGGCGGGTAAAGGGACGGACGGATATATAGCGGCAGACAGGGTAAAGGGACGGCCAGATATATAGAGACAGGCGGGTAAAGGGACGGACAGATATATAGAGACAGGCGGGTAAAGGGACGGACAGATATATAGAGACAGGCGGGTAAAGGGACGGACAGATATATAGCGGCAGACAGGGTAAAGGGACGGCCAGATATATAGAGACAGGCGGGTAAAGGGACGGACAGATATATAGAGACAGGCGGGTAAAGGGACGGACAGATATATAGAGACAGGCGGGTAAAGGGACGGCCAGATATATAGAGACAGGCGGGTAAAGGGACGGACAGATATATAGAGACAGGCGGGTAAAGGGACGGACAGATATATAGAGACAGGCGGGTAAAGGGACGGACAGATATATAGAGACAGGCGGGTAAAGGGACGGACGGATATATAGAGACAGGCGGGTAAGTACTGAGGGCTGTAAAGACAGGAAGAGGCAATTTAAGACATACAGTAGCACATGACTCAGACACGCACAGGTACAAACCTACAGATGAGGCAAAGGAACAGCGACCTATCGTCCCAGGCCTCCCCACACATACGCACACAACCTCAGAATACTCCGTCTGCAACATGTAACCACATGCGCTTTGAGGTGGCCGACGCACAGAAAGAAGGTCTAACTTTTTCATTGATGCAGGCTTTCCAACGTAGACAAAGCGCACACGTACACAATGCACCACAGAAATATGACTTAGAGCTGAAGGGATGGATTCAACTTCTGCGAATAGCTCTAGAACATTCTCTGGAACACAGTTCTGACACAGTACCTCACAATGGTACCAGTACCTCACAACGGTACCAGTACCTCACAACGGTACCAGTACCTAGTGTCCATACTGTTCCTAACACATGAAAAGGATGTCTACTGCACAGAAAGAACATTTAGTTTTTCATGCGTGTAGTCTTTCCAATATATATTAGAGCACAAACATGAATATATGTCTCTAAGAGCTAAGGTTATGAATTGAGCTCCTGCCACCAGCCACTAATAAGTGACAGCTGAGAGCGTGTCCACCAATGTGCACCCAGTGGAATGTATTCTCAGCTCAGCCTCGTACGGTTTCATCCTCAGCTATAGTTCATACTGTCCTAGTTTGACACATGCCTCCTTTGTGCGCCTCAAGTAAATCCAAGTCTTAAAGTTCAATTTGCCTGAAACTCTCTATGGTGCTGTTAAATAACCTGATAAATACAGCTAGACAGACCCTAATAACCTGATAAATATAGCTAGATAGACCATGATAACCTGAGTAATACTGTAATACTGTAATACAGACATATAAACCATAATAACCTGAGTAATACAGTAATACAGATAGATAGGCCCTAATAACCTGAGTAGTACAGTAATACAGATAGATAGACCCTAATAACCTGAGTAGTACAGTAATACAGATAGATAGACAGTAATAACCTGAGTAATACTGTAATACAGATAGATAGACCATGATAACCTGAGTAATACTGTAATACAGATAGATAGACAGTAATAACCTGAGTAATACTGTAATACAGACAGACATTAAACCATAATGAAATGAATAAATCAAATCAACAGACAGTCAACAGAGAGTGTTATGCATGGTGATGAAAGCTGATATCCTCTGTCTCAAGGACAGCTGTTTTTTTTAACAACGGGTTGTTTGTTTTCAGGAGAGACACAGGGTTTGTTCAGGTAGGCACACATACAGTATACTCAGACGAGTAGCTGGCCCACCCTTCTCCTGTAGGCATGGATGGTTCATGTGGCGAGAGAGAGAGAGAGAGAGAGAGAGAGAGAGAGAGAGAGAGAGAGAGAGAGAGAGAGAGAGAGAGAGAGAGAGAGAGAGAGAGAGAGAGAGAGAGAGAGAGAGAGAGGGGGAAAGAAAGAGAGAGAGAGGGGGAAAGAAAGAGAGAGAGAGGGGGAAAGAAAGAGAGAGAGAGGGGGAAAGAAAGAGAGAGAGAGAGGGGGAAAGAAAGAGAGAGAGAGAGGGGGAAAGAAAGAGAGAGAGAGAGGGGGAAAGAAAGAGAGAGAGAGAGGGGGAAAGAAAGAGAGAGAGAGAGAGAGAGAGAGAGAGAGAGAGAGAGAGAGAGAGAGAGAGAGAGAGAGAGAGAGAGAGAGAGAGAGAGAGAGAGAGAGAGAGAGAGAGAGAGGGGGAAAGAAAGAGAGAGAGAGAGGGGGAAAGAAAGAGAGAGAGAGAGGGGGAAAGAAAGAGAGAGAGAGAGGGGGGAAGAAAGAGAGAGAGGGGGAAAGAAAGAGAGAGGGGGAAAGAAAGAGAGAGGGGGAAAGAAAGAGAGAGAGAGAGAGAGAGAGGGGGAAAGAAAGAGAGAGAGAGAGAGAGAGAGGGGGAAAGAAAGAGAGAGAGAGAGAGAGAGAGAGAGAGAGAGGGGGAAAGAAAGAGAGAGAGAGAGAGAGAGTTAAGCCCCACCCTCTTCAACATATATATCAACGAATTGGCGAGGGCATTAGAACAGTCTGCAGCACCTGGCCTCACCCTACTAGAATCCGAAGTCAAATGTCTACTGTTTGCTGATGATCTGGTGCTTCTGTCACCAACCAAGGAGGGCCTACAGCAGCACCTAGATCTTCTGCACAGATTCTGTCAGACCTGGGCCCTGACAGTAAATCTCAGTAAGACCAAAATAATGGTGTTCCAAAAAAGGTCCAGTCGCCAGGACCACAAATTCCATCTAGACACCGTTGCCCTAGAGCACACAAAAAACTATACATACCTCGGCCTAAACCTCAGCACCACAGGTAACTTCCACAAAGCTGTGAACGATCTGAGAGACAAGGCAAGAAGGGCATTCTATGCCATCAAAAGGAACATATATTTCAACATACCAATTAGGATCTGGCTAAAAATACTTGAATCAGTCATAGAGCCCATTGCCCTTTATGGTTGTGAGGTCTGGGGTCCGCTCACCAACCAAGATTTCACAAAATGGGACAAACACCAAATTGAGACTCTGCATGCAGAATTCTGCAAAAATATCCTCCGTGTACAACGTAGAACACCAAATAATGCATGCAGAGCAGAATTAGGCCGATACCCACTAATTATCAAAATCCAGAAAAGAGCCGTTAAATTCTACAACCACCTAAAAGGAAGCGATTCCCAAACCTTCCATAACAAAGCCATCACCTACAGAGAGATGAACCTGGAGAAGAGTCCCCTAAGCAAGCTGGTCCTGAGGCTCTGTTCACAAACACAAACACACCCCACAGAGCCCCAGGACAGCAGCACAATTAGACCCAACCAAATCATGAGAAAACAAAAAGATAATTACTTGACACATTGGAAAGAATTAACAAAAAAACAGAGCAAACTAGAATGCTATTTGGCCCTAAACAGAGAGTACACAGTGGCAGAATACCTGACCACTGTGACTGACCCAAACTTAAGGAAAGCTTTGACTATGTACAGACTCAGTGAGCATAGCCTTGCTATTGAGAAAGGCCGCCGTAGGCAGACATGGCTCTCAAGAGAAGACAGGCTATGTGCACACTGCCCACAAAATGAGGTGGAAACTGAGCTGCACTTCCTAACCTCCTGCCCAATGTATGACCATATTAGAGACACATATTTCCCTCAGATTACACAGATCCACAAAGAATTCGAAACCAAATCCAATTATGATAAACTCCCATATCTACTGGGTGAAATTCCACAGTGTGCCATCACAGCAGCAAGATTTGTGACCTGTTGCCACAAGAAAAGGGCAACCAGTGAAGAACAAACACCATTGTAAATACAACCCATATTTATGTTTATTTATTTTAACTTGTGTGCTTTAACCATTTGTACATTGCTACAACACTGTATATATATATAATATGACACTTGTAATGTCTTTATTGCTTTGAAATAAAGACTAACACTTCCGGGTTGGAGCGAGCGGTCGCACTTCGCACTTTGGTCCGCAGGTAGTATAACTTTTCATTACATTTCATTACATTTCATTATAGTACAACGGTTTAATTTGTCTAATCTTAGCAATTTCTTCTTAGCTAGCTACATAGCCGTCTTTGTATCAAAGATAATTGCGTAATTATCGTATTTCGTCGTCCTAACGCAGTCTACACTGCTATCTGCCATCTGCCCAGCAGCTAGCCAGCTAGCAAACGTCCACCGTCTACCGAATAGCAGCACTTTGGTCCGCAGGTAGTATAACTTTTCATTACATTTCATTACATTTCATTATAGTACAACGGTTTAATTTGTCTAATCTTAGCAATTTCTTCTTAGCTAGCTACATAGCCGTCTTTGTATCAAAGATAATTGCGTAATTATCGTATTTCGTCGTCCTAACGCAGTCTACACTGCTATCTGCCATCTGCCCAGCAGCTAGCCAGCTAGCAAACGTCCACCGTCTACCGAATAGCAGCACTGTAGCAACTATTACACCCAACTGAACGACTTGATTAGTGTAGTGTTAGCTAGCTACATAGTTGTCTTTGCTGTCTTCGTATCCAAGATAATTGTGTAGTTTAGAGTGTGTAGTTTTAGAGTGATTATCTTAATTTACCGAGGCTAGCTAGCCAGCTATCTGTCGTCCTTAACGTAGGAGACACTGCTAGCTAGCCAACAGCTAGCCAACGTCTACCGAATAGAACTTCTGCACTCAACAACCCGGTCGCATTCCGCTTCGCTCCACAGGTAGTATCACATTTTCATTTCATTTCATTACAGTACAACGGTTTGATTTGTTTGATCGTAGCTAGCTACATAGCTAGCTACATAGCCGTCTTTGTATCAAAGATAATTGTGTAGTCTAGAGCGATTTTCTAGGTTAGCTAGCCAGCTATTGTCGTTCTTTTAACGCAACGTAACGTAATCAACACTGCTAGCTAGCCAGCTAGCCCCCGAATAGCAGCACTGTAGATACTATTACACTCAACGGAACGACTTGATTAGTGTAGTGTCAACAACGCAGCCACTGCCAGCTAGCCTACAAAGTCAACAACTGCCAGCTAGCCTACAAAGTCAACAACGCAGCCACTGCCAGCTAGCCTACTTCAGCAGTACTGTATCATCTTAATCATTTTAGTCAATAAGATTCTTGCTACGTAAGCTTAACTTTCTGAACATTCGAGACGCGTAGTCCACTTGCCACTCCAATCTCCTTTGCATTAGCGTAGTCTCTTCTGTAGCCTGTCAACTATGTGTCTGTCTATCCCTGTTCTCTCCTCTCTGCACAGACCATACAAACGCTCCACACCGCGTGGCATCGGCCACCCTAATCTGGTGGTCCCAGCGCGCACGACCCACGTGGAGTTCCAGGTCTCCGGTAGCCTCTGGAACTGCCGATCTGCGGCCAACAAGGCAGAGTTCATCTCAGCCTATGCCTCCCTCCAGTCCCTCGACTTCCTGGCACTGACGGAAACATGGATCACCACAGATAACACTGCTACTCCTACTGCTCTCTCTTCGTCCGCCCACGTGTTCTCGCACACCCCGAGAGCTTCTGGTCAGCGGGGTGGTGGCACCGGGATCCTCATCTCTCCCAAGTGGTCATTCTCTCTTTCTCCCCTTACCCATCTGTCTATCGCCTCCTTTGAATTCCATGCTGTCACAGTTACCAGCCCTTTCAAGCTTAACATCCTTATCATTTATCGCCCTCCAGGTTCCCTCGGAGAGTTCATCAATGAGCTCGATGCCTTGATTAGCTCCTTTCCTGAGGACGGCTCACCTCTCACAGTTCTGGGCGACTTTAACCTCCCCACGTCTACCTTTGACTCATTCCTCTCTGCCTCCTTCTTTCCACTCCTCTCCTCTTTTGACCTCACCCTCTCACCTTCCCCCCCTACTCACAAGGCAGGCAATACGCTCGACCTCATCTTTACTAGATGCTGTTCTTCCACTAACCTCATTGCAACTCCCCTCCAAGTCTCCGACCACTACCTTGTATCCTTTTCCCTCTCGCTCTCATCCAACACTTCCCACACTGCCCCTACTCGGATGGTATCGCGCCGTCCCAACCTTCGCTCTCTCTCCCCCGCTACCCTCTCCTCTTCCATCCTATCATCTCTTCCCTCTGCTCAAACCTTCTCCAACCTATCTCCTGATTCTGCCTCCTCAACCCTCCTCTCCTCCCTTTCTGCATCCTTTGACTCTCTATGTCCCCTATCCTCCAGGCCGGCTCGGTCCTCCCCTCCCGCTCCGTGGCTCGACGACTCATTGCGAGCTCACAGAACAGGGCTCCGGGCAGCCGAGCGGAAATGGAGGAAAACTCGCCTCCCTGCGGACCTGGCATCCTTTCACTCCCTCCTCTCTACATTTTCCTCTTCTGTCTCTGCTGCTAAAGCCACTTTCTACCACTCTAAATTCCAAGCATCTGCCTCTAACCCCAGGAAGCTCTTTGCCACCTTCTCCTCCCTCCTGAATCCTCCTCCCCCTCCCCCCCCTCCTCCCTCTCTGCAGATGACTTCGTCAACCATTTTGAAAAGAAGGTCGACGACATCCGATCCTCGTTTGCTAAGTCAAACGACACCGCTGGTTCTGCTCACACTGCCCCACCCTGTGCTCTGACCTCTTTCTCCCCTCTCTCTCCAGATGAAATCTCGCGTCTTGTGACGGCCGGCCGCCCAACAACCTGCCCGCTTGACCCTATCCCCTCCTCTCTTCTCCAGACCATTTCCGGAGACCTTCTCCCTTACCTCACCTCGCTCATCAACTCATCCCTGACCGCTGGCTACGTCCCTTCCGTCTTCAAGAGAGCGAGAGTTGCACCCCTTCTGAAAAAACCTACACTCGATCCCTCCGATGTCAACAACTACAGACCAGTATCCCTTCTTTCTTTTCTCTCCAAAACTCTTGAACGTGCCGTCCTTGGCCAGCTCTCCCGCTATCTCTCTCAGAATGACCTTCTTGATCCAAATCAGTCAGGTTTCAAGACTAGTCATTCAACTGAGACTGCTCTTCTCTGTATCACGGAGGCGCTCCGCACTGCTAAAGCTAACTCTCTCTCCTCTGCTCTCATCCTTCTAGACCTATCGGCTGCCTTCGATACTGTGAACCATCAGATCCTCCTCTCCACCCTCTCCGAGTTGGGCATCTCCGGCGCGGCCCACGCTTGGATTGCGTCCTACCTGACAGGTCGCTCCTACCAGGTGGCGTGGCGAGAATCTGTCTCCTCACCACGTGCTCTCACCACTGGTGTCCCCCAGGGCTCTGTTCTAGGCCCTCTCCTATTCTCGCTATACACCAAGTCACTTGGCTCTGTCATAACCTCACATGGTCTCTCCTATCATTGCTATGCAGACGACACACAACTAATCTTCTCCTTTCCCCCTTCTGATGACCAGATGGCGAATCGCATCTCTGCATGTCTGGCAGACATATCAGTGTGGATGACGGATCACCACCTCAAGCTGAACCTCGGCAAGACGGAGCTGCTCTTCCTCCCGGGGAAGGACTGCCCGTTCCATGATCTCGCCATCACGGTTGACAACTCCATTGTGTCCTCCTCCCAGAGCGCTAAGAACCTTGGCGTGATCCTGGACAACACCCTGTCGTTCTCAACCAACATCAAGGCGGTGGCCCGTTCCTGTAGGTTCATGCTCTACAACATCCGCAGAGTACGACCCTGCCTCACACAGGAAGCGGCGCAGGTCCTAATCCAGGCACTTGTCATCTCCCATCTGGATTACTGCAACTCGCTGTTGGCTGGGCTCCCTGCCTGTGCCATTAAACCCCTACAACTCATCCAGAACGCCGCAGCCCGTCTGGTGTTCAACCTTCCCAAGTTCTCTCACGTCACCCCGCTCCTCCGCTCTCTCCACTGGCTTCCAGTTGAAGCTCGCATCCGCTACAAGACCATGGTGCTTGCCTACGGAGCTGTGAGGGGAACGGCACCTCAGTACCTCCAGGCTCTGATCAGGCCCTACACCCAAACAAGGGCACTGCGTTCATCCACCTCTGGCCTGCTCGCCTCCCTACCACTGAGGAAGTACAGTTCCCGCTCAGCCCAGTCAAAACTGTTCGCTGCTCTGGCCCCCCAATGGTGGAACAAACTCCCTCACGACGCCAGGACAGCGGAGTCAATCACCACCTTCCGGAGACACCTGAAACCCCACCTCTTTAAGGAATACCTAGGATAGGATAAAGTAATCCTTCTCACTCCCCCCCCCCTTAAAAGATTTAGATGCACTATTGTAAAGTGGCCGTTCCACTGGATGTCATAAGGTGAATGCACCAATTTGTAAGTCGCTCTGGATAAGAGCGTCTGCTAAATGACTTAAATGTAAATGTAAATGTTGAAACTTCTGTATGTGTAATGTTTACTGTTAATTTGTATTGTTTATTTCACTTTTGTATATTATCTACCTCACTTGCTTTGGCAATGTTAACACATGTTTCCCATGCCAATAAAGCCCCTTGAATTGAATTGAAATTGAATTGAGAGGGGGAAAGAAAGAGAGAGAGAGAAAGCGGGAGGGAGAGAGAGAGAGCGAGAGAAAGCGGGAGGGAGAGAGAGAGAGAGAGAGAAAGCGGGAGGGAGGAAGACAAAGGAGAAAACTGGATACATCCCTGTCCCGACCCGGCCCCTTACAACATTTTAGTAGGTCATAAGCGTGTCCCAAAATGGCACTATATTCCCTATATAGTGTAATACTTTTGAACAGGGCTCTGGTTAAGGATGTGTTTAAAAGGAGTGGACGATATAGCGAATAAGATGCCATTTGAGAAGCAGACAGAGTGTTTCTACAGTAGCTTTGACAGGGGAGAATCTTCCAGGCAAACAGAGTAATGACTTGATGTCAAAGAGAGCAAAAAAAAAAGACTAGGCTGATTCTAGGACAAAGCTCAATCGGCGTATGTAATGTTTTGGTCTGGGTAATGGGGCAGGAAGGGAAAGCGCCGCAGAGGAAGCAACATGCCCACAAAGACACAACAGAGGATTGAAAACCTGCTACAGCATAGTTCACCAGCAACCTGAGAATGTCTGGGTGGACAGGAAACAGACAGTGATTCTACTACAAGCAATGTACAGTATTACTGTAACAGGGAAACCTTTATCCAGGGAGATATGGAGGTGAAATGTATTTATTAAGGATCACCATTTGCTGCTGCACGTTATTACACAATAAAACAGCATTACAATGTACGTGTGTGTGTGTTAGAATGTGTGCGTGTCCCTTCACAGTCCGTGTTGTTCCTTAAGGGTGTTGGTTTATCAGTTTTTTAAAATCAGATTTTACTGTTTGCTTGAGTTACTTGATGTGGAATAGAGTTCCATGTAGTCATGGCTCTATGTATAAACGCACGTTTCACAGAGTCTGTTCTGGACTTGGGGACGGTGAAGAGACCCCTGGTGACATGTCTTGTGGGGTATGCGTGGGTGTTTAAGCTCTGTGCTAGTCGCTTTGAACAGACAGCTCGGTGCTTTCAACACGTCAGTACCTCTCACAAGGAAAAGTAGTGATGTAGTCAATCTCTCCTCTACTTTGAGCCAGGAGAGATTGACACGCATGTTATTAACGTTAGCTCTCCGTGTTCGTTAAATGGCCAGCCGTGCTGCTCTGTTCTGGGCCAACTGTAATTTGCAGATGTCCCTCTTTGTGGCACTTGACCACATGACTGGACAGTAGTCCAGGTGCGACAAAACTAGGGCCTGTAGGACTTGTTCTGTTGATTGTGATGTCAAGAAATCAGAGCAGTGGTTTATTATTGACAGACTTCTCCCCGTCTTAGCTACTGTTGCATCAATATTTTTTTACCATGACATTTTGCAATCCAGGGTTACATCACGCAGTTTAAGTCACCTCAACTTGCTCATTTTCCACAATATTCATTACACGATTGAGTTGATTTTTTGGGCTTAGTGAATGATTTGTCCCTAATACACACTTTTAGTTTCTGAAATATTTAGCACTAGCTTATGCAACGGAGCAGAGTATTACTCAATCATGTTTGGAGAACCAGGCTATGGTTTATAAACTCTCACTGCTGTCCTCTGTAGATAGCTGTGCCTTCTAGGACTAGCAGAACCACTGAGGGTTTGGTTTTTACGCTCTATATTTGGACATGGAGATGAGAAAATATCTGTCCCAGGATTCTTGTGGATATATCTGGAATTCAGATTCTTACAATGGTCAGTGGTCCTCTGTAGCTAGGTGTGTTCTTCTGTAGCTCAGTTAGTAGAGCATGGTGTTTGCAACACCAGGGTAGTGGGTGCAATTCCCATGAACACCCATATGTTACAAGTTCGCGTGACTGTAAGTCGCTTTGGATAAAAGTGTGCAAAATTGCATATATACACTGAACAAAAGTTTAAATGCAATATTTCCACAAAATTTTACTGAGTTACAATTCATAAGGAAATCAGTCAATTGAAATACATTCATTGGGCCCTAATCTATGGATTTCACATGACTGGGAATACAGATATGCATCTGTTGATCACAGATACCTTAAAACAAGTAGGGGAGTGAATCAGAAAATCAGTCAGTATCTGGTGTGACTACCATTTGCCTCATGCAGCGCTACACATGTCCTTTGCATAGAGTTGATCAGGCTGTTGATTGTGGCCTGTGGAATGTTGTCCCACTCCTCTTCAATGGCTGGGCAAAGTTGATGGATAGTGGCGGGAACTGGAACACGCTGCTGTAAATGTTGATCCAGAGCATCCCAAACATGCTCAATGGGTGACATGTCTGGCGAGTATGCAAGCCATAGAAGAACTGGGACATTTTCAGCATCCAGGAATTGTGTACAGATCCTTGCAACATAGGGGCCATGCATTATCGTGCTGAAACGTGAGGTGTTTGCGGCAGATGAATGGCACGACAATGTGCCTCAGGATCTCGTCACTGTATCTCTGTGCATTCATAGCATAACCTTACCGCCACATGAGGAAAACCTCTCGCCCACTCGATTCCATACTGCTACCTGCACAGTACAGTTGAAACCGGGACTCATCTGTGAAGAGGACACTTCTCCAGCATGCCAGTAGCCATCGAAGGTGAGCATTTTCCCACTGAATGATGCCGAACTGGAGTTAGGTCAAGACCCTGGTGAGGACGACGAGCACGCCGATGAGCTACCATGAGACTGTTTCTGACAGTTTGTACAGAAATTCTTTGGATGTTCAAACTGACAGTTTCATCAGCTTTTCTGGTGGCTGGTCTCAGACGGTCCCGCAGGTGAAGAAGCTGGTTGTGGAGGTCCTGGGCTGGCGTGATTACACGTGGTCTGCGGTTGGACGTACTGCCGAATTCTCTAAAACGACGTTGGAGGTGGGTTATGGTAGAGAAATTAACATTCAATTCTCTGGTAAAAGCTCTGTTGGACATTCCTGCAGTCAATATGCCAATAGCATCAACAATCAAAACTTGATAGGGAAAGGGGAAGGGGATACCTAGTCAGTTGTACAACTGAATGCCTTCAACTGAAATGTGTCTTCCGAAACATCTGTGGCACTGCACATTTTAGAGTGGCTATTCTATTGCTCCCAGCACAAGGTTCACCTGTGTAATGATCATGCTGTTCAATCAGCTTCTTGATATGACACACCTGTCAGGTGGATGGATTTACTTGGCGAAGGAGAAATGCTCACTAACATGGATGTAAACAAATTTGTGCACAAAATAAGAGAGAAATTGGCTTTTTGTGCGTATGGAACATTTCTGGGATTTTTTATTTCAGCTCATGAAACATGGGACCAACACTCTGCATGTTGCATTTATATTTATGTTCAGTATATTTCCTTATTGAGGACTGACACGCAGAAGGCAGAAGCCCTGCTCCAAAACACATTAACTTCTCTGAAACCAGAAACCAGAAAAATGTTCTATTTGTTGAATTGAACAGTTTCTGGCATTTCCTCTTTTGAGAAAACACTAAATCTAGCCCTAAAATATGGAAGTATTTATTGTGATTTATTGTGCCACTTTAAAAGTTCCCAGGCCTTGTTGCTCAGTCAAGCACAACTAAAGTAAATGAAAGATTGGAAATACGACCTGAACCCAGGTGTAATACAGGGCTGGGATTTCTTTTTTACACCTCTGACTGAAATAGTGTATTCTCCATATGTATGCTGAATAGGTGCCATGACAGTTTTATCGCCTAGAGAAATGATAGTATCTGAAAAGCGCCACTTGTTTGTCAGACTATGAGACATCCTAAAAATTGGTCTTCTCACAAAATCCTCTGTAGGGTCTGAACGGCTTGGCCTACAAAACTATTTTGACCCCTCTATGGAAAGATGAGACTCTCACGAACAGGATGGTGTTCTCAGTACAGCCAATCTGCCAACTTCTGTCAGTAGCATCCGAATAGTTTGTGCTTCCCACTAGTACGACCCCTCTTTGGAAAGGTGAGAACATGTCACGGTGGTTGTTTTACTCTCTAGGACAAGACTCGTCTGAATGTCCCCCCCGGTACCAATTTAACAAATTAATTGGAAGTATATATGGAGACTGTTTAGTGGCAAAAATAAGGGGTAAAAAAAACAAAAACATATGGAGACACATCCAAAGGAAGGGTTAGGGCTAGGGTTAGGGTTAGGACTTTTTTGGGAGGGGGGGGGGGGCTATCTGTTGTTCCACGTAGTGAATCTGTTATTCAATGCGTTTGTATGAGCTAATGGCAGTAAGGACAAATAAAAAATTGTCATCAAATAATTTTTTTATGTATTTCTTGGATACTCCAAGGGGTCTTAAAATTCCAAATCAAATAGCTAAGTTATCCTTGGTATGACATTCTTAAAAACAACTCCATATAGCTTAGTAAGGGTGAATGGAGAGAATCAGGGTCAGTCTGTTTATGAAATGTTTGAAAAGCAGGAAGTCATCATCACTCTGCATTAAAAACCACACACAATGGCTGATCAGGTTCTCCATGGAATGCTTTATTGTTCACACCAGCAATAAACAAGGACAAGTATCCTTAATTACATTCCCATTTGTTGAACCCCGACTATGGACATATATATGAAAATGTATGCAAAATGTTTATTATTTCTAATGAGCTGATCGTACTATTGTTCTCTCTCTGAACAACATTATGAAGCACTGCATGCAGGTGGAAGGCACAACATCCTCACATCATCACTAATAAGACAGTGTAGTATCTAGCCTACATTGTTGATGTAAATACTGCTCACAGCTGTTGTGTATCAGAGGCCCTGTGAGGCCTGCCCTGTGAGGCCTGCCCTGTGAGGCCTGCCCTATGAGGCCTGCCCTGTGAGGCCTGCCCTGTGAGGCCTGCCCTGTGAGGCCTGCCCTTTGAGGCCTGCCCTATGAGGCCTGCCCTGTGAGGCCTGCCCTGTGAGGCCTGCCCTGTGAGGCCTGCCCTATGAGGCCTGCCCTATGAGGCCTGCCCTACGAGGCCTGCCCTACGAGGCCTGCCCTGTGAGGCCTGCCCTATGAGGCCTGCCCTATGATGCCTGCCCTGTGAGGCCTGCCCTGTGAGGCCTGCCCTGTGAGGCCTGCCCTGTGAGGCCTGCCCTGTGAGGCCTGCCCTACGAGGCCTGCCCTACGAGGCCTGCATCATGCTGCATAACTCATCAGTACAATACAATCAAGATAATGTTGGCAGGTTCCGTGGGAACATCAACACAACATGACAGCTACTCACTAAATGCCATCAAATACGTGCCTGACAACACAGCTCTCAGAACCTTGGGTTCCCTACAGCCATCTTTAAAATATATATATATTTCACCTTTATTTAACCAGGTAGGCTAGTTGAGAACAAGTTCTCATTTACAACTGCGACCTGGCCAAGATAAAGCGAAGCAGTTCGACACAAACAACAACACAGAGTTACACATGGAGTAAAACAAACATACAGTCAATAATACAGTAGAAAAAAAAGTCTATATACAATGTGTGCAAAATAGGTAAGATAAGGGAGGTAAGGCATTAAAATAGGCCATAGTGGCGATGTAATTACATCTATTAAGTGTTACTTAAAATTAGGGAAATATGGTTTTGCGTGAAACTCTGCTCTCAAACCTACCATTCGAAACAGTTCACCTTGTGTAGATTTGAAGAATTCTCATGAGAGAACGCAATCTGGCAAAGTACATTACACGCGTATAAACATCGTAGACAGGACATAAAGGAATGGAAGTAGAGTAGACATTTACACTCCATATAATACGTTTCATGCCACATTAACCAGAAGAAAAATAATCCCCTAAACCTACTTTATGTCTATGTGTAAAATAACCTGGACATAAACGGACATGTTTTGAGTTATACGAGTAATGGAGGCAAACATTCCCCTGGGGATTTACACACGTTTAAATCGCTTGAAAGCCTCGAACACTAAATAATGTGTAATTTATACATCCCATCACAACAGCATGGATTTGGGTCATGGTTGCTATAACAAAAAAATAATATTAATTCACTCTGCTCTGCTCAATCCAGTCTGCTCTCAGCGCAATCTGTCGCTACAGTTTCACATTACATCTTCTTGATACCCAGTGCTCTCTCTTGTTTGTAATCTGATCCGAAGCTGAGGGGGGATCAGAGAAAGGTTTGTTTCTTGAGCTAATACACACAAATGTGCTTTCAGCTTACAACTGAATAGTAAGTGGATTTGTAAATAACCAAAACTCCTTTTTCCCAGGACCTTTCATTATACACCAATCCCATAACATTGAATAAATTCACATGACCTAGAGTATTTGTTCAGAAATATTGATGAGGGACTCATACAATACAGGTATTCACAACATTAATAAGGGGCCTACGAGCGGATCCACATCAAGTGTAGTCAACTTTATTCTAAGGACAGAAATAATCTAACTAGCTAAGTGTCAAATATATAAGTAAGTCAGCTAACATTTGCTTTATTGAAATATTAAGTTAAATAAGTTATATAAAAAATAAATCATAATATTTATTGGAATTCATTCGGGGTCTCAACTTAGTATTGAGAGTTTGAATAATATAATAGACAAGGTGCAATTTTAAAATGTTGTTGTTCATAGCCAGTCACTCAATTAGCTCATGTCAGCCAACATTGTTTTAGATTGGTTAGTTAGTCTAGCGGCCAGCTATCTGAACTTGTAGTAAACATGGTTGAATTACTGACTGGGGTGGGGCCCATTGATCATCAGCTATTGTATTAAAAACTGCAAACATTTGTTCCAGGTAGAACCCTCTCTAAATAGGGTTCTACATGGAACCCAAAAGGGTTCTATCTGGAACCAAGAAGGGTTCTACCCGGAACCAAAAAGGGTTCTTCAAAGGGGACAGTTAAAGAACCTTTTTGGAACCCTTTTTTCTAAGAGTGTAGCTGACTTGTGCTGGCTGTTCAGCAGCCTGATGGTCTCGGCGTAGAAGCTATTGGCCAGTCGGATACGTTCTGCCCCTAAACCAATCAGATTCTTTCTGCCCTTAGAACAAAGTTGACAATACTTTTTGCGACCCACTAAGAACGTTCACACCCAGAACCTTGTTCAGAGGTTCAGCCTACTGGAGGTTCAGAGGAACTGGGACATTGCGAGAATATTTCAGAACATTTTATACTAGCACAGGAAGTGTTGTTGTTATTGTAAGCAAGAACAAAGTGCAATGCCCTAGAAAGCTGTTTTAGTTTTTTAATTCACTACTTGTTGTTTTGCCACACATGCACTTGTAAAGTGGGTTAAAACAGAAGTTTTCATTATTCTGCAGATAAAGAACTGAGAATCTCATACCCCCATTTCAATGATTTTGCTGGCTGCAGAGAGTAATACTCAGATTTACTAAAAACGATGAGGCAATTGATTTGGAAATAACTACAATGATTAAAAAAAAATCATAATCAAATCAAATTGTATTTGTCACATGCTTCGTAAACTACAGGTGTAGACTAACAGTGAAATGCTTACTTACGGGCCCTGCCCAACAACAAAGAGAGAAAGAAAATAGAGAAATAATAGAAAAGTAAAACACGTAATAATTAAAGTAATAATAAATACACAAAGAGTAACTTGGTTGTATACACGGGGCACCAGTACCAAGGCTATGTGCAAGGTTACGACGATCATTTTAACTGACCTGCCTATTAAATAAAGGTTCATTTAAATTGAAAATCTTTTGAAAATGTGCTTTGTAACAGTGTTGATGTTGTGGTCTGATTGACTGTTGAGGTTCTGATATACTGTTAAACAGTGTTGATGTTGTGGTCCGATTGACTGTTGAGGTTCTGATCTACTGTAAAGCAGTGTTGATGTTGTGGTCCGATTGACTGTTGAGGTTCTGATATACTGTAAAGCAGTGTTGATGTTGTGGTCCGATTGACTGTTGAGGTTCTGATATACTGTAAAGCAGTGTTGATGTTGTGGTCCGATTGACTGTTGAGGTTCTGATCTACTGTAAAGCAGTGTTGATGTTGTGGTCCGATTGACTGTTGAGGTTCTGATATACTGTAAAGCAGTGTTGATGTTGTGGTCCGATTGACTGTTGAGGTTCTGATATACTGTTAAACAGTGTTGATGTTGTGGTCCGATTGACTGTTGAGGTTCTGATATACTGTAAAGCAGTGTTGATGTTGTGGTCTGATTGACTGTTGGGGGTTCTGATCTACTGTAAAGCAGTGTTGATGTTGGGGTGTGATTGACTCTAACCCTAACCCTCTGATTGGCTCTTGGGGTTTTAATATACGGTAAAGCAGTGATTGTCTTCCTGGAAACTTAGATATTGTTTATTGTTATCCACAGAACACCTTGTGACATAAGAGCAATGATGGTTACAATGTGTAGATGTCCATAGGCACTCTGAAATCTACCACTGTGTTCCAGCAGCACACTCTAATCTGCAGATATGACACACACACACACACACACACACACACACACACACACACACACACACACACACACACACACACACACACACACACACACACACACACACACACACACACACACACACACACACACACACACACACCCAATTACATCTGGAGTCTTCTCCTACTGGGCCTAATGGTGTGAGTTAAACCTAACCCCAGGCAGCACACAGAGGGAAGCTACAGTGATCCCCGACTGCTTCAAGGCGTCATTGTGTGTTTACTCAGCTGTGGCTTGCCCTGGGTTTAAAACCCTATAACCCAGAGTTTATATTAGATTAAGTAAAGTAACCACGTTTGCACAACGGACATCTGCGTAGGTCTATGTTGCTTTCCCGTTATTCAGGTGACTTGTGTTTGTTTATTGAAGAAGAGATGATCCTTCAACGTTACTGTAGTTTTATTATGTCATTTTTGTAACTATTGTCTGGTCTTTTGACCATAATGCACTTGTCTAGTGGAAGGGTTGACCTCTAGCCTACAATCTGTGAGAGTAGCATCAAGGCAGACTGTTCTGTAGCCTTGAGACGTGGCTTCAGACTCCATAAGAGTCTCCATATAGTCTATTGGACGTCATAGGATTCAACAGGGCCCATAAGATGGTGCTGGAGAAGAAGTGTTGTGTTTTTTTGTTTGTTTATTTGAGTTGTTGGTAATTCTTTTTGAACTTATTTTGTACATAATGTTGCCGCTACCATCTCTTTTGACCGAAAATAGCTTCTAGACATCAGGACTGCGATTGTTCACCACGGACTAGCAGAATCCTTTTTTTCCTTTCACGACTCTGACGAGCCCGACGCGAAGGATATACTGCTTCCTCGGGAACAGGCCTGATCCCCGTGATCTGCGTGAAGTGGAGGCGGAGAACGAGGGGCTGAAGGGCGGGCTGCCTTCCGATAATTTGTAGGCGATCAAATAAACCCCCACTTCCCTCCTTTCTGCTAACAAACGTGCAATCTTTGGAGAATAAAATCGACGAGTTATGCGGAAGATTAAACTACCAGCGGGACATTAAAAACTGTAACATCTTATGCTTCACGGAGTCGTGGCTGAACGATGAGCTGGTGCATGATATCTAAGGAAGTGTTGAGCTATTGCTCGCCTGAGGTAGAGTATCTCATGATAAGCTGTAGACCACACTACCTACCGAGAGAGTTTTCATCTGTATTCTTTGTAGCTGGTTACATACCACCACAGTCAGAGGCTGGCACTAAGACAGCATTGAATGAGCTGTATTACGCCATGAGCAACCAAGAAAACGCTCACCCAGAGGCGGCACTCCTAGTAGCTGGGGACTTTAATGTAGGGAAACTTAAATCTGTTTTACCAAATTTCTATCAGCATGTTAAATGTGCAACCAGAGGAAAAAGAACTCTGGACCACCTATACTCCACACAAAGAGACGCATACAAAGCTCTCCTTCGCCCTCCATTTGGCAAATCTGACCATAATTCTATCCTCCTGATTCCTGCTTAGAAACAAAAATGAAAACAGGAAGCACCAGTGACTAGATCAATAAAAAAGTGGTCAAAGGAAGCAGATGCTAAGCTACAGGACTGTATTGCTAACACAGACTGGAATATGTTCCGTGATTCCTCCGATGGCATTGAGGAGTACACCACATAAGTCATTGGCTTCATCAATAAGTGCATCGATGACGTCGTCCTCACAGTGACCGTACGTACATACCCCAACCAGAAGCCATGGATTACAGGCAGCATCCTCACTGAGCTAAAGGCTAGAGTTGCCGCTTTCAAGGAGCGGGACTTTAACCGGTAAGCTTATAAGAAATCCTGCTATGTCCTCCGATGAACTGTCAAACAGGCAAAGCATCAATACAGGACTAAGATCGAGTCTTACTACACTGGCTCTGACGCTCGCTTGATGTGGCAGGGCTTGCAAACCATTACAGACAACAAAGGGAAGCACAGCCAAGAGCTGCCCAGTGACACGAGCCAATCAAACAGACCTATGTGAGAATGCTATTCTACAGCTCAGTGTTCAACACCACACTGACCTCGAAGCTCATCAATAAGCTAAAGACCCTGGGACTAAACACCTCCCTCTTCAACTGGATCCTGGACTTACTGACGGGCCGCCCCCAGTTGGTAAAGGTAGGTAACAACACATCCTCCACGCTGATCTTCAACACAGGGGCACCTCAGGGGTACGTGCTCAGTCCCCTCCTGTACTTCCGTTTTACTCATGACTGCACTGCCAGGCACGACTCCAAAACAATCATTACATTTACTGATGACACAACAGTGATCACCGACAACGACGAGACAGCCTATAGGGAAGAAGTCAGAGACCTGGCCGTGTGGTGCAAGGACAACAACCTCTCTCTCAACGTGATCAAGACAAAGGAGATGATTGTGGACTACAGGAAAAGGAGGACCGAGCACGCCCCCATTTTCATCCACGGTGCAGGTTGAGAGCTTCAAGATCCTTGGTGTCCACATCACCAACAAACTAACATGGCCCAAGCACACCAAGACAGTCGTGAAGAGGTCACGCAAAACCTATTCCCCCTCAGGAGACTGAAAAGATTTGGCATGGGTCCCCAGATCCTCAAAAGGTTCTACAGCTGCACCATCGAGAGCATCCTGACTGGTTGCATCACTGCCTGGTATGGCAACTGCTCGGCCTCCGACTGCAAGGCACTAAAGAAGGTAATGCAAACGGCCCAGTACATCACAGGGGCCAAGGTTCCTGCCATCCAGGACCTCTATACCAGGCGGTGTCAGAGGAAGGCCCTAAAAATGGTCAAAAACTTCAGCCACCCGAGTCATAGACTGTTCTCTCTGCTGCCGCATGGCAAGCGGTACCGGAGCGCCAAGTCTAGGTCCAAAAGACTTCTAAACAACTTCTACCCCCCAAGCCATAAGACTCCTGCACATCTTGTCAAATGGCTACCCAGACTATTTGCAGTGCCCCCCACCCCCTCTTTAAACCACTGCTACTCTCTGTTGTCATCTATGCATAGTCACTTTAATAACTCTACCTACATGTACATACTACCTCAACTAACCGGTGCCCCCACACATTGACTCTGTATCGGTACCCCCCTGTATATAGTCTCGCTATTGTTATTTTACTGCTGCTCTTTAAATGCTTGTTACTTGTATCTCTTATTCTTATCCATATTTTTTTTTAACTGCATTGTAGGTTAGGGGCTCGTAAGTAAGCATTTCACTCTAAGGTCTACACCTGTTGAATTCGGCGCATGTGACTAATGAAATTTGATTTGATTTATGTGTGTATCAGCTTGGTGAGGTGCCGGGCCCCGGGGCCAGATCCAGAGACAGGGCAAGAGCCAGAGACAGAGACAGAGAGAGAGCCAGGGCCAGAGCCAGAGCCAGAGCCGGGGCCAGAGCCAGAGTCAGAGCCAGAGCCAGAGCCAGAGTCAGACCCGGGGCCAGAGTCAGACCCGGGGCCAGAGCCAGAGTCAGAGCCAGAGCCAGAGCCAGAGTCAGACCCGGGGCCAGAGTCAGACCCGGGGCCAGAGTCAGAGCCGGGGCCAGAGTCAGACCCGGGGCCAGAGTCAGAGCCGGGGCCAGAGTCAGGGCCGGGGCCAGAGCCAGGGCCAGAGACAGAGACAGAGACAGAGACAGAGACAGAGACAGAGACAGAGACGGGGCCAGGGCCAGACCCGGGGCCAGAGTCAGAGCCGGGGCCAGAGTCAGAGTCAGACCCGGGGCCAGAGTCAGACCCGGGGCCAGAGTCAGAGCCGGGGCCAGAGTCAGACCCGGGGCCAGAGTCAGAGCCGGGGCCAGAGTCAGGGCCGGGGCCAGAGCCAGGGCCAGAGACAGAGACAGAGACAGAGACAGAGACAGAGACAGAGACAGAGACAGAGACGGGGCCAGAGACGGGGCCAGGGCCAGAGTCAGATTGAGAGCCAGATCGAGATACAGAGCCAGGGCCAGAGCCGAGGCCAGAGCCAGAGCCGAGGCCAGAGCCGAGGCCAGAGCCAGAGCCGGGGCCAGAGCCGGGGCCAGAGCCGGGGCCAGAGCCAGAGCCGGGGCCAGAGCCGGGGCCAGAGACAGAGCCGGGGCCAGAGACAGAGCCGGGGCCAGAGCCAGAGCCAGAGCCAGAGCCAGAGCCAGAGCCAGAGCCGGGGCCAGAGACAGAGCCGGGGCCAGAGACAGAGCCGGGGCCAGAGCCAGAGCCGGGGCCAGAGACAGAGCCGGGGCCAGAGCCGGGGCCAGAGACAGAGCCGGGGCCAGAGACAGAGCCGGGGCCAGAGCCAGAGCCGGGGCCAGAGACAGAGCCGGGGCCAGAGCCAGAGCCGGGGCCAGAGACAGAGCCGGGGCCAGAGCCGGGGCCAGAGACAGAGCCGGGGCCAGAGACGGGGCCAGAGACAGAGACAGAGACAGGGCCAGAGACAGAGACAGAGACAGAGACAGAGACAGAGACAGAGACAGAGACAGAGACAGAGCCGGGGCCAGGGCTGAGGCCACCACCGCTAAGTGTCCCTCTGACACACATCTGTGACTGAGCTGTATTTCCATTGGTGATTAGGGCGTGACCTATCTGCTACCCCGTGGTCAACAAGGCCTGGGAACAGAAAAGATTTCCCTGCTTCTCTTGAACCATGGCCAAGGAACACAGTACCGCTGAACACTGCAGCTCAACACCTTCTGCTCCAGTCTCTCCAACATAATGTTGGTGTGTATGTTGGCTCCAGTCTCTCCAACATAATGTTGGTGTGTATGTGTGCTCCAGTCTCTCCAACATAATGTTGGTGTGTTTGTGGGCTCCAGTCTCTCCAACATAATGTTGGTGTGTATGTTGGCTCCAGTCTCTCCAACATAATGTTGGTGTGTATGTTGGCTCCAGTCTCTCCAACATAATGTTGGTGTGTATGTGTGCTCCAGTCTCTCCAACATAATGTTGGTGTGTATGTGGGTTTGTCTCTCCAACATAATGTTGGTGTGTATGTTGGCTCCAGTCTCTCCAACATAATGTTGGTGTGTATGTGTGCTCCAGTCTCTCCAACATAATGTTGGTGTGTATGTGGGCTTGTCTCTCCAACATAATGTTGGTGTGTATGTTGGCTCCAGTCTCTCCAACATAATGTTGGTGTGTATATGGGCTTGTTTCTCCAACATAATGTTGGTGTGTATGTGGGCTCCAGTCTCTCCAACATAATGTTGGTGTGTATGTGTGCTCCAGTCTCTCCAACATAATGTTGGTGTGTATGTGTGCTCCAGTCTTTCCAACATAATGTTGGTGTGTATGTGGGCTCCAGTCTCTCCAACATAATGTTGGTGTGTATGTGGGCTCCAGTTTCTCCAACATAATGTTGGTGTGTATGTGGGCTCCAGTCTCTCCAACATAATGTTGGTGTGTATGTGGGCTCCAGTCTCTCCAACATAATGTTGGTGTGTATGTGTGCTCCAGTCTCTCCAACATAATGTTGGTGTGTATGTGTGCTCCAGTCTCTCCAACATAATGTTGGTGTGTATGTGGGCTCCAGTCTCTCCAACATAATGTTGGTGTGTATGTGGGCTCCAGTCTCTCCAACATAATGTTGGTGTGTATGTGTGCTCCAGTCTCTCCAACATAATGTTGGTGTGTATGTGGGCTCCAGTCTCTCCAACATAATGTTGGTGTGTATGTTGGCTCCAGTCTCTCCAACATAATGTGTGTTGGTGTGTGTGTATCTTGGTGTGTATTTGTTTGTATGTGTATATCAGAGGGGTTGTGTACAGGAGAATATACATTTTCGTTTCATATGGATTAATGAATGGTGATAAATAATAATAATAATACAATCTTATTTTATTGTTTAATCTTCTTTGATTCTACTACAAGAGTTAATCTGAAACAAATCCAGCTTTGTTTGCTTTGAATCATATTCTGGTAAATGATTGCAGTATACTGTCCCGTTAACAATGACTATGTGAATAAGTATGCTGTATACTGTATATAAATGTGATGTCCCCTCTACTCTGGGCTTTAGTCAGTTTCTCTCCTCTCTGTTTGGTATATCCTTGGCCACTGTAACCAAGGAGACAGAGACAAGGCGTTCAATTTAAACGGAGTGTGACAGAGACAGAACGAAACAGAGGGAAATTCAGAGTCATCCCTCTCTTAGTCATCATTATCAGAAATCTGCATTTTTAAAATGCACACCATCAAAACCTCTTTGTTTTAAACCATTTCGCACGTGGAGGTAAGTTCTAGAGAAAGGTATCCTTCACATCAGTCAGAGCTGTGTGGCGATCCAACGACAAGAGCAAAGATATTTCATAAGAGTGAAGAAGTGCAACTGAAGCACAAAATGAGTCCCTTTACATTGCTGATTTGGAGCGAACCCCAATAGAGTCTGACAGGGAGCTGACTGCAGTATTAACACATGAACAATTACTCCCTGACATCTCCCTGAGATGTAAACACACAAGCATCCATGACTATCTCCAACCATGAAGGTGTGTATTGGTCTAAATAGATGGTGCTTTACTGCTGCTAGGCTAACTGATTGCTACGGTGCTGTACTGCTGCGAGGCTAACTGATTGCTATGGTGCTTTACTGCTGTGAGGCTAACTGATTGCTATGGTGCTTTACTGCTGTGAGGCTAACTGATTGCTACGGTGCTTTACTGCTGTGAGGCTAACTAATTGCTATGGTGCATTACTGCTGCTAGGCAAACTATTGCTATGGTGCATTACTGCTGCTAGGCTAACTGATTGCTATGGTGCATTACTGCTGCTAGGCTAACTGATTGCTATGGTACATTACTGCTGTGAGGCTAACTGATTGTTATGGTGCATTACTGCTGCTAGGCTAACTGATTGCTATGGTACATTACTGCTGTGAGGCTAACTGATTGCTATGGTGCATTATTGCTGCTAGGCTAACTGATTGCTATGGTACATTACTGCTTTGAGGCTAACTGATTGCTATGGTGCTTTACTGCTGCTAGGCTAACTGATTGCTATGGTGCATTACTGCTGTGAGGCTAACTGATTGCTATGGTGCTTTACTGCTGCTAGGCTAACTGTTTGCTATGGGGCATTACTGCTGCTAGGCTAACTGATTGCTATGGTACATTACTGCTGTGAGGCTAACTGATTGCTATGGTGCTTTACTGCTGCTAGGCTAACTGATTGCTATGGTACATTACTGCTGTGAGGCTAACTGATTGCTATGGTACATTACTGCTGTGAGGCTAACTGATTGTTATGGTGCATTACTGCTGCTAGGCTAACTGATTGCTATGGTACATTACTGCTGTGAGGCTAACTGATTGCTATGGTGCATTATTGCTGCTAGGCTAACTGATTGCAATGGTACATTACTGCTTTGAGGCTAACTGATTGCTATGGTGCTTTACTGCTGCTAGGCTAACTGATTGCTATGGGGCATTACTGCTGTGAGGCTAACTGATTGCTATGGTGCTTTACTGCTGCTAGGCTAACTGATTGCTATGGGGCATTACTGCTGCTAGGCTAACTGATTGCTATGGTACATTACTGCTGCTAGGCTAACTGATTGCTATGGTACATTACTGCTATGAGGCTAACTGATTGCTATGGTGCTTTACTGCTGCTAGGCTAACTGATTGCTATGGTGCATTACTGCTGTGAGGCTAACTGATTGCTATGGTGCTTTACTGCTGCTAGGCTAACTGTTTGCTATGGGGCATTACTGCTGTGAGGCTAACTGATTGCTATGGTACATTACTGCTGTGAGGCTAACTGATTGCTATGGTGCTTTACTGCTGCTAGGCTAACTGATTGCTATGGTACATTACTGCTGTGAGGCTAACTGATTGCTATGGTGCTTTACTGCTGCTAGGCTAACTGATTGCTATGGGGCATTACTGCTTCTAGGCTAACTGATTGCTATGGTACATTACTGCTGCTAGGCTAACTGATTGCTATGGTACATTACAGCTCCTAGGCTAACTGATTGTTATGGTGCATTACTGCTGCTAGGCTAACTGATTGCTATGGTGCATTACTGCTGCTAGGCTAACTGATTGCTATGGTACATTACTGCTGCTAGTCTAACTGATTGCTATGGTTATCGTCTAGAAGGGTGGAGTAGAAAAGGCAGTGCAAGCCTTTAATAAAAACGAGTAGCCTGAATCTCAGTTGTAATCAGCATTGTAAAGAGCTGTCGTTATGCAACTATTGGCCCTATTCATAGTTACCATGTTAAAATATTACGTAGGTTCAGTCACATATACAGTACATTGAATGTCTCTCCTTGCAGACCCTGCTGATAGCTGTTAGTGATGGGAATAAAAAGCTTCAGTTACAGCACACTGATGTAACTGAGTCATCCAAATGAAATCAGCAGTAATGGCCAGCATCGCTTCATTACGTTTTACAAACCGTTTGCAAGCAATTACATAACCAACGGCAGCAGGGCTTTTATTCATGCATCATCAAACTAACTAACTGGCTAACTTAATCCTGAGTCAAATGCAATGTTTATCATCAACATCTAGGGGATGCATCCCAAATGGCATCCTATTCCCTACATAGTGCACTACTTTTGACCAGGGCCCTAGTCAAAACTAGTGCACTATATAGGTCATAGGGTGCCATTTGGGAGGCAGACCCATTCACTGTCTGCAATGCAACAACCCCCCCTAGCAAAATGAGAATCAGCAAAAGAGAAGGAATTCTAATAATTATCCAGTCTTATGGAAGAGCGTCTTACACTTACACAGAGCGTCTTACACTCATAAAGAGGATTAAGGCTAGAGTCCTTAATTGAAACAATAACTAAGTGGATTCCAATGAGAGATTAGCATGGAGAAATGTACTCAAATTCATAGACAGAGCTATGGATGCAAGGACTGACCATCCATGATATAACAATTATAGTTTTGACATTTTGAGGCTATACATCGACATAGTTTACACACATGGGAGTAAAACAAGCTTATGTTTTGGGTTCAGATGGGGTATGACAGATGAACTAAGCTCACGAGGCATTTACAAGTTATATTCTTCAACAATCAATGGGTATATGTCATTCAGTCCAAAATGGGTGTAGCATCTAAGGATTCTAGCTTTAAGTAAGTAAATAAATAACTGAGTGCTGTTCCCGATATGGTGGGGTAAGATATTAGCTCCAGGACATTCTCAGACACACCGACCAACCGTTGCAAATCAGGGTTCATATTAGATGTTCCAAAACAAGTAATGTTTTCATCCCAAATGGCACCCTATTCCCTATTGGCCCTGGTCAAAAGTAGTGCACTACATAGGGAATAGGGTGCCATTTGGAATCCAAGTTGGACTAGTGACCTAAAGAGACTGAGGCTGATGTTTACGACCAGCGCGGTAATCACAGGGTTGGACCCACAACCCGCTAAACAAAAGCCGCAGGTAGCCTAGCGGTTAAGAGCATTAGGCTAGTAAACAAAAGGTCACTGGTTCAAATCCCTGCCCTGGTAAACTGTTTCCCCCTTGAGCAAGGCAGGTAACCCCCAACAACAACTGCTCTTGGGGTGCTGATGATGTCCATAAAAGGCAGCCCCCCCCCCAAAAAATCTCTCTGATTCAGTTGGGTTAAATGCAGAAGACACATTTTAGTTGTGCAACTGACTAGGTATCCCCTTTTGCCGACATTGTGGGACAATACCACGCCACACAACTATATTACAGACGGGACCCAGACAGACGGGACACCCAAGTGTCCATGCCACCCTATTTCCTGTTTAGGCTCTGGTCAAAAGGGGAATAGGGTGCACCATTTCCTCCTATGATACGTCAGCGTGAAATATATATCAGACAGGACAGGGTTATATAACCTACTGTTCTAGTGACAACACTAGACTGTATTGGAGGTTACTGATCCTGTTAGATGTAAACAGGGGACCTGCGTGGTTCTGGTACCGGTTCTAGACTGTATTGGAGGTTACTGATCCTGTTAGATGTAAACAGGGGACCTGCGTGGTTCTGGTACCGGTTCTAGACTGTATTGGAGGTTACTGATCCTGTTAGATGTAAACAGGGGACCTGCGTGGTTCTGGTACCGGTTCTAGACTGTATTGGAGGTTACTGATCCTGTTAGATGTAAACAGGGGACCTGCGTGGTTCTGGTACCGGTTCTAGACTGTATTGGAGGTTACTGATCCTGTTAGATGTAAACAGGGGACCTGCGTGGTTCTGGTACCGGTTCTAGACTGTATTGGAGGTTACTGATCCTGTTAGATGTAAACAGGGGACCTGCGTGGTTCTGGTACCGGTTCTAGACTGTATTGGAGGTTACTGATCCTGTTAGATGTAAACAGGGGACCTGCGTGGTTCTGGTACCGGTTCTAGACTGTATTGGAGGTTACTGATCCTGTTAGATGTAAACAGGGGACCTGCGTGGTTCTGGTACCGGTTCTAGACTGTATTGGAGGTTACTGATCCTGTTAGATGTAAACAGGGGACCTGCGTGGTTCTGGTACCGGTTCTAGACTGTATTGGAGGGTACTGATCCTGCTAGATGTAAACAGGGGACCTGCGTGGTTCTGGTACCGGTTCTAGACTGTATTGGAGGTTACTGATCCTGTTAGATGTAAACAGGGGACCTGCGTGGTTCTGGTACCGGTTCTAGACTGTATTGGAGGTTACTGATCCTGTTAGATGTAAACAGGGGACCTGCGTGGTTCTGGTACCGGTTCCGACCAACATTTTTGCTTATAAATCGATCTGTGGACACCGTAGATCAAAAAGGCTTGCATTGAGCAGTAGACCTGGTTCCCATGGACACAGGAGGATGTCTCTTCTGAGCGGTAGACCTGGTTCCCATGGACACAGGAGGATGTCTCTTCTGAGCGGTAGACCTG
Organism: Salvelinus alpinus; assembly: GCF_045679555.1. Taxonomy (NCBI): domain Eukaryota; kingdom Metazoa; phylum Chordata; class Actinopteri; order Salmoniformes; family Salmonidae; genus Salvelinus; species Salvelinus alpinus. Next base: position 88,316,500 of record NC_092089.1, read on the forward strand.
GTTCCTATGGACACAGGAGGATGTCTCTTCTGAGCGGTAGACCTGGTTCCCATGGACACAGGAGGATGTCTCTTCTGAGCGGTAGACCTGGTTCCCATGGACACAGGAGGATGTCTCTTCTGAGCAGTAGACCTGGTTCCCATGGACACAGGAGGATGTCTCTTCTGAGCGGTAGACCTGGTTCCCATGGACACAGGAGGATGTCTCTTCTGAGCAGTAGACCTGGTTCCCATGGACACAGGAGGATGACTCTTCTGAGCGGTAGACCTGGTTCCCATGGACACAGGAGGATGTCTCTTCTGAGCAGTAGACCTGGTTCCCATGGACACAGGAGGATGTCTCTTCTGAGCGGTAGACCTGGTTCCCATGGACACAGGAGGATGACTCTTCTGAGCGGTAGACCTGGTTCCTATGGACACAGGAGGATGTCTCTTCTGAGCGGTAGACCTGGTTCCCATGGACACAGGAGGATGTCTCTTCTGAGCGGTAGACCTGGTTCCCATGGACACAGGAGGATGTCTCTTCTGAGCAGTAGACCTGGTTCCCATGGACACAGGAGGATGTCTCTTCTGAGCGGTAGACCTGGTTCCCATGGACACAGGAGAATGTCTCTTCTGAGCAGTAGACCTGGTTCCCATGGACACAGGAGGATGTCTCTTCTGAGCGGTAGACCTGGTTCCCATGGACACAGGAGGATGTCTCTTCTGAGCGGTAGACCTGGTTCCCATGGACACAGGAGGATGTCTCTTCTGAGCGGTAGACCTGGTTCCCATGGACACAGGAGGATGTCTCTTCTGAGCGGTAGACCTGGTTCCCATGGACACAGGAGGATGTCTCTTCTGAGCGGTAGACCTGGTTCCCATGGACACAGGAGGATGTCTCTTCTGAGCGGTAGACCTGGTTCCCATGGACACAGGAGGATGTCTCTTCTGAGCGGTAGACCTGGTTCCCATGGACACAGGAGGATGTCTCTTCTGAGCGGTAGACCTGGTTCCCATGGACACAGGAGGATGTCTCTTCTGAGCGGTAGACCTGGTTCCCATGGACACAGGAGAATGTATTTTCTGCCTGTGTAAAACAGGATGTGAAATTTGACACCACTTGGTCTGCCTGGCCCTGTGTTTGTTTATGAAGTTACTGGTCTGCCTGGCCCTGTTTGTGTCTATGTAGTTACATGTCTGCCTTGCCCTGTGATCGTCTGGGAAGTTACTGGTTTATTTATTTAACCTTTATTTAACTAGGCAAGTCAGTTAAGAACAAATTCTTATTTACAATGACGGCCTACCCCAGCCAAACCCTAACCCGGACGACGCTGGGCCAATTCTGAGCAGCCCTATGGGACTCCCATTCACGGCCGGATGTGATACAGCCTGGAATGGAACCAGGGTGCCTGTAGTGACACCTCTAGCACTGAGATGCAGTGCCTTAGACTGCTGCGCCACTCGGGAACCCCGTGCAGTGCATGTTAAGTGGGGGCCATGTAATGGCTGTGTAATCAAATCAAATCAAATGTATTTATTTTATTTTTCAAATCAAATTTATTTATATAGCCCTTCGTACATCAGCTGATATCTCAAAGTGCTGTACAGAAACCCAGCCTAAAACCCCAAACAGCAAGCAATGCAGGTGTAGAAGCACGGTGGCTAGGAAAAACTCCCTAGAAAGACCAAAACCTAGGAAGAAACCTAGAGAGGAACCAGGCTATGAGGGGTGGCCAGTCCTCTTCTGGCTGTGCCGGGTGGAGATTATAACAGAACATGGCCAAGATGTTCAAATGTTCATAAATGACCAGCATGGTCAAATAATAATAATCATTAAGCCTGTCTTTCACCTGCTACTATAGTTTATATGACAATCAGTGATGAACAGATTAATTACGTAATCCAGTAATTAGGGGAGAGTGATCCAGGATGTGCGATCTGACACCACTTGAATCCACCACTTGAATCTGGGATGTCCCTACCATTTCATTCGCTCTTCCGACTGTCCATTGATTCCTGTCTCAACTCTACATCACAGCCACTAACAACACGTGTGCCTGGAATCCTAACATTGTAACTCAGCAGGAGATAGTGGTTTCGTCGCTATAGCACATTCAGAGATTGATTTAAAGCCATTATTAATCTAAAATAATTCATAGATTTTAAAGAAAAATAACTTTCTGTTTACCATAGATGGACAAAATGAATGTGAGATGAAAGGCAAGCTCCTAACGAGTTCAGGAAGCCAAGTCAAGCCAAGCTCTATGAGACATTCATAGAGATGGCGGCAGACATTTTGATCAAGAGAAACCTTTAGAAATGATGCACATTTTCTCTACCAATAAATACACAAAAAATGCATTTTTACAGTTATACGCAACGTGAAATCTTATAGTTAGTTGTTTTATAAATTCATTATACTAAATGTTGAAAAAATATAAGTAATTTCAAGCCTTATTCATACAGTTTGTTGCATAGGAAATATACCATGTACAATATTTCATATTTTTATATTTGTATAATTTTTCTACTGTGTACTTGAGCGTGTGTTTTTAAAAGTGACTACACCTCAGCAATTTATAAAACAAATGACCAGACAAGGTCAATTTAAACCATTTTTACAGTATGCAGCATTACTAGTTACTGTTGATGACCCTCGCATAATATATCATTACTTTTGAGGAATACATAGATTATATTTCCCTTTACATTTGGTTACATTTAAGAGGTTATAACCTGTTGTTCTAGTGACTACACTAGACAGTATTGGAGATCCTTTAAGCAGAAATCCGTTTTAGGAGAGGATTCCACTTTGACCTGGAATACATTAGCCAGATAAGCACATAAACCCCACAAGGCTCACATACCTACCTGTTATCACATAACTGCAACGGGCTTGCATAAGCCTACGGCCTCCACAGGTTGAGGAAGCGTGCGTGTTTGTGTGTGTGTGTGGTCTCTCAGAGAGCAAACAGACAGAAATGTAAATAGCCAGACAGAGATAGATTACCCCGTGGGCCTTTAGCCACACGTAACAACATGCTAGCTACTAGCTAAAGTAGAACTGAACCAGCTAACAACATGCTAGCTACTAGCTAAAGTAGAACTGAACCAGCTAACAACATGCTAGCTACTAGCTAAAGTAGAACGGAACCAGCTAACAACATGTAACACAGCCCTCTTGAGACGTGGCAATAATTGCACCGATGTCATGTCAGTGGTGTAGAGGCTCGGTACCATATGGTCCAATACTATACAGGAAGCCTCCGCTGCACACTAACCTCCACTTGGAGAGACTTTAAAATAATTCACACTGCTTTATTCTGTCAGAGAGGTCTCCTCTGGGGGTTGCAGAAAACAAATTGGAGTGTTTTTAAGGCTTCCCGTAGGGCACTACTTTTGACCAGGGCCCGCAGGGCACTATGTTAGAAATAGGGTGATTTTGGTATTAGAAATACTATGTATTGTTGTTATTGTTGTCTGGATGGTTAACAGGTTGCTTAGAGATATTTATACAGACAAACTTAGGGAGGGATTTCTTCTGTACTGCCTGGATGTCTGTGGGTGCTATGACTATCCAAAAAGACAGTCCTTCCCTCTCTTCTTCTGAGTCACAGGGTTGAACAGGAAAGTATTCTAAAGTCATGCCTAGTAACAGATCACAACACAACAGTAGCTAGCGCACTCCATAGCAACAGTGTGTGGTGAGATACTGAGAACTACCTTTCAAGAGAACATTACGTCAGACAACCGTATCACTCACATTTTGCTAATACTGTGTTACTGACATACTTAATACTGATTACACATCTCACAAATAGATGTTTGGAAATAGATGTTGCAACAAAGTTTTGCAGAAACACATTGTTTATTTGAGCTGTGTCAAAATGGGGCCATGTCTGTATTCATACCCATCATGTAGCCCCTGATTATTGTCTTTCTTCTTAATGAAGGTGGTGGTCTGTCTGTACGTCTCTCTCTCTCTCTCTCTCTCTCTCTCTCTCTCTCTCTCTCTCTCTCTCTCTCTCTCTCTCTCTCTCTCTCTCTCTCTCTCTCTCTCTCTCTCTCTCTCTCTCTCGACATTACTTTCTCAATGGTCAGAAAGACAAAGCCCCTTGTCAATCTCAGGTACCTGCCAAGGAACTAAAGTTGCTTCCTTTGAGCAGGATGTGGAGGACGCAGGCTTCGTCCCGAATGGCAACCCTATGCCCTAAAATAGTGCACTACTTTTCTTCAGGGATTATCAAGGGAATAGGTTGCCATTTGGGATGCACCCTGCTGTGTTTGTGAAGGTCACTTGTATCATTTACTCCGCTGCTGGAGAGGTACCCATCATCTATAAGGTCAAATCCTCCAATATCCTCTGAATATGTTGTCTATCACTCAGAGTTAGTAGGAGGAGAAAAGTCAGGGTTAGTAGGAGAGGAGAAAAGTCAGAGTTAGTAGGAGAGGAGAAAAGTCAGGGTTAGTAGGAGAGGAGAAAAGTCAGGGTTAGTAGGAGAGGAGAAAAGTCAGGGTTAGTAGGAGGAGAAAAGTCAGGGTTAGTAGGAGAGGAGAAAAGTCAGGGTTAGTAGGAGGAGAAAAGTCAGGGTTAGTAGGAGAGGAGAAAAGTCAGGGTTAGTAGGAGAGGAGAAAAGTCAGGGTTAGTAGGAGGAGAAAAGTCAGGGTTAGTAGGAGAGGAGAAAAGTCAGGGTTAGTAGGAGAGGAGAAAAGTCAGGGTTAGTAGGAGAGGAGAAAAATCAGAGTTAGTAGGAGAGGAGAAAAATCAGAGTTAGTAGGAGAGGAGAAAAATCAGAGTTAGTAGGAGAGGAGAAAAGTCAGAGTTAGTAGGAGAGGAGAAAAATCAGAGTTAGTAGGAGAGGAGAAAAGTCAGAGTTAGTAGGAGAGGAGAAAAATCAGAGTTAGTAGGAGAGGAGAAAAGTCAGAGTTAGTAGGAGAGGAGAAAAGTCAGAGTTAGTAGGAGAGGAGAAAAGTCAGAGTTAGTAGGAGAGGAGAAAAATCAGAGTTAGTAGGAGAGGAGAAAAGTCAGAGTTAGTAGGAGAGGAGAAAAATCAGAGTTAGTAGGAGAGGAGAAAAATCAAGAGTGAGTGTTAGTTCACGAAAGGCACAAAATAAATGGGTGGGGGAGGGGTGAGGAGGGTGTGCTGTGGGATTATTTAAGATAGTCTTTGAAGAGGGGGGTTTCAGATATTTTCGGGAGAGATGGGCATGTACTCTGCTGTTCTGGATAAATTGCAGGGGTTTGATGGCACAAGCCAACAGTGAGTTGCAGGGTTTACTTTAACAAGCTCTCCTCCGTCACACTGTTTCCTGCTGTCCCTGAATGTCAGCGGCCAACGGGAACCGTCCGGAAGGGTACCGGGAGTAGGGGGTTGGGAAAGCTCCTAAACTGAGTTCCAAATGGCTCCCTATTCCCTACTTAGTCCACTACTTTCGACCAGGTTCCATAGGGCTCTGGTCAAAATCTAGTGCACTATGTAGGGAATAGGGTGCCATTTGGAACACACTCTATTTACCTCAGCATCAGTCATTGGGCGGTACAGTGGATTGAATAGCTCTTGGCTGTCAACACTAACCCTATTAACACAGGGCCTGACTTATAATCAGTACAAGCCTTACAAGTGGCCAACCGCCTTGGGTTCCCCTGCCCTGCCTGTCTGGGGAAAGGGCTGGCCTGAGAGTTACAGTGTCTTGGACAGCACCAATAACTTGGGTTTTATTTGAGTACTATTTGATTTGGTCTGTTGCGCCGGCGAAGCTAAATCAAGCACAGCAAAATTATTTAATTTTCTATTTATTTAAATACTATTTGAACCCAGGTGTCCAACACAGAACACTGGGAAAGCCCCCTGAGTCAATTCAGGAAGACTGCCAGACCAGACAGAGTTACAACGGCTTGCCTTTATCCCGTCCACTACCCCGCCTGTTAACTACCACTGAGTGACACTCCATAAAAGGTTAAGTGCAAATCCCCTTCGTGTGTTTAACAGACACAACTCACTGTCTGTCCGTGTGTCGGCTGGCCGGACAGTAAAAGGACCCTGGACATCTTTGAAAGGGGCGTCAGTTTGAGTTTTCCTCTCTTGTGATGTGCTCTGATGTGACAACAATATACTTTTTTTTTCTCTCTCTCTCTCTTGGAGTGTTGACAACTCAGTCGCCATGGTGACGGAGTCTCTGAACAATGAGTGGGTTCCTAAAAGAGGAAGTTGAGAGAAAGAACACTGTGTGATCTGTCTGATCTGGCTTGTACTTTGTGGTGTTCATCTGAAAGACGTGATAACTATTAACCAACTGTGTAAAAACATACACAACAAACTAGAAAACTTAAAGATGTACTGGAGTAAGAAAAAAAGAAAAAACACTTCATTTTTTGTTTCTCATCTGTTCACTTACCTTCTTATTACCTCACAAGTAAAAATGTTAAGAGCTCCAAACCCATCTATTCAGTCATTGTATTGATTAAAGTTTCTGCTGAGGCCCGGCTAACCCACTGGAAGTATGTTTTGAGAGAGATGTTTTCATTGCAAGGCATGTTACTAGGTGTTGGCTACTGTTTCATCATTTACACCAGAAATACACTCTACTAATCTTCCCTCATCAATGTTTCCGTAGGCGGCGACCTACAGAGCCTACAGCAGACTGACACAGTGATCAGTTTGTCATGAAGTCATCATTTTCTCAGCCCCTCACCCTCGTCTTCGACCGGAGTGATTGGCTGTTCAACAGAGTCATGCCACTCCAGCAGACCACAGAGCATTCCACTTGCTTACATTTGAGTTCTAAAAATGGGCTCATTGCGTCAACAGTCTCTGTATTTGGTGTTAGAGAGTCACACCACTGCTTATGGGGGATGCTGTTCAGCCTGAGAGAGAGAGAGAGAGAGAGAGAGAGAGAGAGAGAGAGAGAGAGAGAGAGAGAGAGAGAGAGAGAGAGAGAGAGAGAGAGAGAGAGAGAGAGAGAGAGAGAGAGAGAGAGAGAGACACACAGAGAGAGAGACACAGAGAGAGACACACAGAGAGAGAGACAGAGAGACAGAGAGAGAGGCAGAGAGAGAGAGAGAGAGAGAGAGAGAGAGAGAGAGAGAGAGAGAGAGAGAGAGAGAGAGAGAGAGAGAGAGAGAGAGGCAGAGAGAGAGAGAGGCAGAGAGAGAGAGAGAGAGACAGAGAGACCAACCACCACCTTCATTAAGAAAAAGAGAAAAAAGGTTCATTCATTCATACACCCCCATCCCGCCAAAATGACCCATTTCACAGTCAGCCAAGGTGGAGGCCTGGGCCAGCTACATCATCTTGTTCTGATCCTCCGCCTCTGCAGAATTCAACTCAATGCAGACTAACAGTTCACAAATAACCAGGTATTTCCTAAGAAATAACAGGGTAATATTATGAGTATTACATAGTAATAACCTATTGAAACACGTTTGTTTCTTCAGGATCGTTAAAACGCGCACATTATTTTACACCATTAAAATGAAAACAAACCAGTCATTTGCTCCACATTTTGGGTTTGTTATGTATATGTTTTCCTATTTATGAGATAGATCCACATGTAGTAAAACTGCAGTAAATGGTTTGTTTTTGTAAAGGGAGGAGGAAAAGACATTTCAATTTGTGCCTGCGGTGCCATAATGTTATTTTTCCAGTGAAAATGACATCACACCAACAACATGGAATTTGATTGGCTCTCTCCCCACTAGTTCAGAAGTTCCAGTCAGCCCATTCAGCGGTTCTACTGTAAGAATCACAGATTCTACCATTTCTATAATTCCACCATTTTGTGCACGTATATAGAATCGACCCTGTTACGGTAAGATGGAAAACTGCAAATGTATGACTGGACACATCTGTTACAAATGTACTAAACCTGTTAAAAAAACGTTGACATTTGAGGGTAACTGTGTGTCTATAGAATGATTGGGACCTGGCTGGATCAACCTTGGACTTCAACCTAAATGGCATGATATTCTCTTTTCAGTGCTCGCTCACGAGTGGCGCAGCGGTCTAAGGCACTGCATCTCAGTGCTAGAGAGGCATCACTACAGATCATGGTTCGATTCCAGGCCGTATCACAACCGGCGCGTGATTGGGAGTCCCATAGTGCGGCGCGCAATTGGCCCAGCGTCATCCGGGGTAGGCAGTCATTGTAAATAAGAATTTGTTCTTCACTGACTTGCCTCGTTAAATAAATGTTACATTTAAAAAATAAATGGCCCATTACTTTTGACCAGAACTGTATGGGCCCTATTCAAAAGCAGTGCACTATTTAGGGAATAGGATGCCGTTTGGGTAGGACGCTTGATTCACTGGACCCTAATGCATTTTACAAATATGTCAATGTGTCAATGTGCCGGTTGTATTTATAGCAGAAAGGTTTCCGATAGGGTTCTGACCGGATCATCAGACATCTTAAGTCTCTGGTTAAAGTGATACGAGAGGTCTGGAGGTCAAAATGAAACGGTAAAATAAACTTGACACATGTTTTTACAATGTGCCTAGATTGGCAGAAGGGGTGGATGAAGATGGCTTAATTGTGTCTAACATCCAGTTCGAAACGAATAGAAAATAACACAGAATGCATCTATGAGGTGACATAACATAGGTACATGCATTACAGTATACTGATCTGAAGCTGCATACTGTATGAACGGATTACACGGAGATTGTAACTATACATAACACAAGTACTAACAAATGTAGCTAAATGCTTGTCTTTTGGCATCTACCGGTATTTGTGTAAGTCTCTATTCCTGGCAGGGACAAAACATTGTGTCTGGCCCAGAGGATAACAGGGTGTTAAGAGATTCAAGCTTGATTCAGAAAGGTAAACACATTCAGTCCAAGTCCTTGACAGCCGACAGATGTCAAAACAGAACAAAATGACCTGATCCGTCGTTCATTCATTACACGTGCTGAATGAAGGCGTACAATAGGTGAATACATTCATTTTCCCCATTACAGGTGGGAACAGTCCCAATTCATAATCACAATAAACTCTATATCCTGTTCAACGGCCACACCCCCTTTGGAACCTTCGCCCACCCGGCCACACCCATCCCCCTCGGTGAAGGAGTGGGTGTTTTTTTTCATTCCAAAAAAAAAAAAAAAAGTTACAAAAATTGCAACACAGCAGTTAAATTTGAATTAGGGCCCTGAACCAGGGATGACTTTAGCTCCCACTTGCAGAGCTAAGTTCTCTGCCTCTGCTCGCCATGTGAGCTTTATTCAGTGCTTAGAGATCCCATATGGTTTTAACATTCTACCTCGAACAAACTGTTTGTGTCCAGGATAGCTTCCCAGGCCTACATCCCAAATGTACAGCCTACGTCCCTTTATAGTGCACTGCTTTTGACCAGAACCCCATAGTACTCTGATTTAGAGTTGCAAAATTCCAGGAACTTTCAATAAATGTCCTGGTTTCTCAGAAATCCTGGTTGGAAGAATGCCGGTTTCCTCCCTATACCAGGAATCCTCCAAACCAGGATTTTAGGAAAACCAGGGAATTTTGCAACCCTACTCTGGTCAAAAGTAGAGGCACTTTAAATGGAATAGGATGCTATTTAGGGCTCAGGGAATAGGGTGCCATTTAGGGTGCAAGGGAATAGGGTGCAAGGGAATAGGATGCCATTTAGGGTGCAAGGGAATAGGATGCCATTTAGGGTGCAAGGGAATAGGATGCTATTTAGGGCTCAGGGAATAGGGTACCATTTAGGGTGCAAGGGAATAGGGTGCAAGGGAATAGGGTGCCATTTAGGGTGCAAGGGAATAGGATGCCATTTAGGGTGCAAGGGAATAGGATGCTATTTAGGGTACAAGGGAATAGGGTGCCATTTAGGGTGCAAGGGAAAAGGATTCCATTTAGGGTTGAACCCATGTCTATGCTGTTTTACAGCTCATCAGGTAAGACATAACACATCGTCTGGAATAAAAATATCTTAGTTTTGCTCTACTTTCCTGATTTGAATCCCCTAGGCCTAGTTTTCTAAACAGATATACAGTATATTTAACTTTCTGAAACCCTAACCAGATGACAGTCTTTCTGTACTATGAGAAAACACACATAACTGTCACATTACTAATCTGTGAACATTTCACACTAAATCTGACTAAACAATATTAATGCATGCTAATTATAAGTGCTTTATAATGTACAGTTGAATAGAGCTTCGGCTGCTGTGACATACAAACCAAGTACACGTCGGTTACCTGCGTAACCCTGTGTTGAGACGTCTCATCAGGAATTACACACACTGTTCCCACCTCAACAGTTATAAAGCTACTGCTATTCAACTGACTACAGTCGGATTGGGTAATGGCTGAGATTGGGTAATGGCTGAGCGTTTACACAGGATAGGTCTATAGTATAGCATGACATGGTGTTTGCCAGTGTCTTAAAGACAATATTGTACCGGTATGGTGAATAGCAACAAAAATCATTGACAGAATTGTAGCACATCTAAAAAGGCTATTGGGAAGCCTTTTTTATTTTTTTACTTCAGTACCAAACAATTATATTAGTGTATGATTGTCTAACCTTTGCCACAACCTAAACTGTAAACCCATTTTGACACATTGTTTTCACCTTTGACCTATTCTTATTAAAAAAATAAAAAATCAAGCAGGTCGTTTCATATGAACTGGCATTCTTTCCCGTGAACTCGCCTGACTCTCTAAAACACGACTGTTGACTTGGCAGTAAGTAAGAGTTACATCCCTAATTGCACCCTATTCACTAAAGTGTATACTACTTTTGACCAGTGGCAATGGGTCCTAGTGCACTAAAAAGGGAATAGGGTGCCATTTGGGAAACACATACACATGAAGAAGGTGGAGAAAGAACATATGGAGTCTGTTAGCACCAGTTCGTTTTTCTTATGGGAAGTAGAACATTATTTTTAGAGCTGAAATCATGGAAAGCATCTAGTCAACTGTGAAAACAACATTAGAAACAAGTAAACATACTGCTAAATGTTCTCGAAAATAAAGTTCTCTTTGAACTTAATCTTTGTTCTCGGGTACTAAACTTTGTTTTTTAGGGATTAACCAGGCAGCTTCTATTAACCCTATTTATAAACGCTAAGGTATTTATCACGCTTGTTTTCCTGTGATAACAACATCAATGGGCGATTGTCATAACAGGAGGCTGTAGTACGTTGTCGTTCTCCAAGAAATCACTGCCTTTCCACCAAGTTTACTGCTGGTTTAACTACTGAGGTAATGTTGAATTGTAATGTTTGCAAACAGATGTAAATAGGATCCTAGTAACCTACAATAGGAAGCCTTACACATAGATGATAGAATCTGACTCTATGTCCAAATAGTCACAAGTTATGACTTGCGAACAGGACATAGCACAGTACTGTGCATATTAGCACTGTCAACAAGAGCGTGGTGCAAACAAACGCAAGGTGAAAGGGAATATGAGAACAGATGTTGTTATGAAATAAAGAATAATGACTGTACAGGCTGACCAAAAATATGCATATTTGTGGGTTGTGGTTGGGGGATAGAACAGTCCTCCCAAGACTAAACAATGACTTCTTGTTGAACTCATCAAACAGACACAAACAACATTTGTGTGGAACTGTGAGGGTGTGGCCAAAGTTGAGTGTCTGGAACAAACAGCCAGCCAGTCATTCCAGCTAGCAGCTAGTCAGAGCCAGCTAGCAGCCAGCCAGTAATTTAAGCTAGCAGCTAGTCAGAGCCAGCTAGCAGCTAGTCAGAGCCAGCTAGCAGCCAGCCAGTCATTACAGCTAGCAGCTAGTCAGCACCAGCTAGCAGCTAGTCAGAGCCAGCTAGCAGCCAGCCAGTCATTACAGCTAGCAGCTAGTCTGAGCCAGCTAGCAGCCAGCCAGTCATTACAGCTAGCAGCTAGTCAGAGCCAGCTAGCAGTCAGACAGTCAGTTGTTCTAAATATCAGTTAGTCAGAGCCCCTGCAGATCATACTAGGACTAGGTCTGCATCTCAAATCGCACCCTAATCCCTACATAGTGTGCTACTTTTGAACAGGGACCTGGTGAAAGTAGTGAACTACATAGGGTATAGGGTACCATTTGGGATGCAACGTAGGAGAGTCCGTTACTGTTGTGGGGCTGAGAGGGAGTGCGGGTCTCAGAGTCACTTGCTTGGCAACACGGGCAGGATAGACGCTGGGGTTAGTTAGCAGCCGCTTAGCACAGAGTCGGTCATAGACCTGCAGAGAAAGCAAAAACAACGCTTCAGCTATTTGGCTGTACAGCCCTGTTCCAGCTGCTGGTTCAAAGTACGGTCACTGGCGCACGCCCAGAACAAAAGGCTATGAAAAAAACACTAAAGGAATGAGTCACAGCCACTTCATATGAAGAGAACAAGGAGCACAAGGAGACGGAATGTCTGGAACCAATGGACTTGGCTTGGACCTTAGCTCACAACTTGTCACGATTCTGTTGCAGAATTGTTGGCAGTATTGCTAACATGCATGTTTGATCAACAATAACAAAAATAGCACAAAATAACGGAATGTCTTTGGAACCAAAGGAGGACTTAACTTGGACCAGGACTTCATTCTGTCTTCATTCTGTTGCAGCAGAACACATAATTACTAACATCGATCTTTAAACAAAGTCTTAATGCCTTCTTTAGAGAGGATTGCAACAAGAGCAATATGAATCCGTTTTCCACAAGCCTACTGAAAAATCCAAAGTGCAAATACAATACTTTCAAAAATTAGAAAGTTTCCACGTCACCCACAAAAAAACGTCTACTTTAATCCATGCTTTTGGTTACTACCATACATTGGTTAATAGGTTGGAGTCCCTCTCCCTAAATGTCAATAGGGTCAGTGATATCGTCATTATTCAAGACAGTAATTGTTGTTGATTTCTAGAATCTAAAAAAATCATCTAAAATGATTTGCTAGCATTTCTCATCCTTGTTATTTAACACCGAATCTGGTGAGTGTCTTGTACATCTCCTACTACAAAGTGGGTCATGAGGGGGATGCAGGAGCACAGTACTGTTACCTTCACGGGACGCTTTGTACTGCAATAAATGTGTTCTCTCTGTGTTTCTGTCTCAAGACGTGGATGTTGATTACGGCAGCCCCTCTCTGATTCAGAGGGGTTGGGTTAAATGTGGAAGACACATTTCAGTTGAATGCATTCAGTTGGACAACTGACTAGTTATCCCCCCTTTCCCCTTTCTCTTCTCTATCACTCTCTCTCTGTCTAACTCACACACCTTCTCTCTCCCTCTCTCCCTCTCTCACGCAGTCCTAGAGCGTGATGGTAAAACCTCCTGGAGTTATTACTTTCCATAGGGCCTACACCCTACAATACAGCTCATTTCAGATCCAACTGAATGCAATGTAAGCTAAAGTATATTAGCCGCTCCTTCAGTATTTATCAAACACTACAGAATATCTATGTTGTTATTTTTCTTCAGTGTCATGTTCAGCACCACACCGTTTGTGGAAATACCTTGTTCTGAAACTAAATTAATAATTCCACACATATTTCTCAACAATTTTTTAGGCCAATGGGGCCATTCCAGGAATCTCAGTCAGTAGGTGACTCCAACTGTTCCATAAAGGCGAGGGTAATAATTGGGATGTTCCTTTAGGGAAATCTAAAGGGCAGGATAATTACGTACGGCTTTCTACCAGCTTTTAAAGACTTATTATTAACTGGGATGAATAAAAACAGCTTTAGTGTTCTTGGTGTGATGCCATGACTTCAGAGAGGCAAGGCACACTACGCCCAACTCATTGAAATAACCACCAGTAAAACAACATCTTTACTGGTGCCTTCTACCTCACTGTTACTACAGTATATATGACTTACAGGCATTTCAAAAAGTCGAGACATCAAAAATGTAAGTACTGTTTTTTTTTACAACCTACTGTTGTGTTTAATACAATAACTACCTTTCGACAGAGAGGATCTGCGTGTGTACTTGACCTACTACTGAATAGACGGAGTCACGTACGCCAGATATCTTTTTCACTGATCTGTGGGATATTCTGCAAGTGGGTGTTTAGTTGGCAAGTTGTAGGCCTGAGAGTCCACTGACCAATTCTACTGATCTGCTGCCAATAGAGGGAGGCTGTGTCGGTTTTTAGTTCAGCAGAAAGGGAAAGAACACCTGCATTCACCCAGGGAGCTGAAGAGAGGGGTTAGAGCACCACTAGTGGTAGACTAGTAGTACTACAACACTTTTTTCCCAAAACCCCATTCATAGAGTATGCACTGTACACCAGCAGTATACCACCTTGCATCCCAGTGCTGGCTTTCCTCTGAAGCTAAACAGGGTTGGTTCTGGTTGGTTCCTGGATGGGAGACCAGATGCTGCTGGTAAGTGGTGTTGCATGGTCAATAGGTGGTTCTCCTATTCCCAGGCCCACCCCCCCCCCCCCCCCAAATAAAATATCCCAATGCCCCAGGGCAGTTATTGGGGACATTGCCCTGTGTAGGGTGCTACCTTTCGGATGGGACGTTAAACGGGTGTCCTGACTCTCTGTGGTCACTAAAGATCTCATGACGCTTATCGTAAGAGTAGTGGTGTTAACCTCTGGTCCTCATGACCACCTAATCATCCCCAGCTTCCTATTGGCTCATTCCTCTCCCCTGTAACTATTCCCCAGGTCATTGCTGTACCTTTTACCTGGTCAAATAAATAGAAAATGACACTCTATCCTGTATAGAGTGCTATGTCAACACACAATATGTTCTTACTGACACATTGATAAGCTATGATTAGATTGCATGTTTATCTAAGTTACATCAAAGTATATTTTTACTAATTCAGTAACTGCTCTTAGACTTAACAGATAAACACCAAACTTTAGGTATTTCACACAACCAAGTGTTCATACAAGATCAATACAACGACCTGCCTTTACATGAGACATGATTACGTAACATAAATCAATCAGGCCACAAAGCAATGTACCAGAAAAAACATGCATAGAAAACAAAAGAGAGTAATTATATTCAGTGTTCTTTCTAACAGGAAACCCTATCTGACACGCAGCCCTTCCACTTCCTGTTAACGAGTTAGTGCTTTAATAGACTCTCCTGCACATCTGTGTCCCAAATGGCATACCCCATTCCCTGTATAGCGCACTACTTTTGACCAGGACTCATAGGGATCTGGTCAAAAGTAGAGCACTATACATGGAATAGCCATTTGATAGGTACACGTGCTATCAGCCCACCCGCTGACACAATGACGTACAAGGACCAGTAAGGACTGAATGGAGAGCCCATTCAACACAGTCAGTCGTTCCAGAGTAACGTACAATCTATAATGAATGAATTCATCCAATAGGTATTGCTAATCTCCACATTTTGAAACAAATCAGTTATTTTTCAACCAACTCATTCTGTAATGTTACATGTGAAGATACTAAGGGAAGCCAAATGAGACGTAATAGCTTGGAAAGCAGGTTAGCCGTATTATCCTGGTCAGACCGCACAGCCTTTTAGTCTATAGTACCCGTATTATCCTGGTCAGACCCCACAGCTCTATAGGCTATAGTACCTGTATTATCCTGGTCAGACCCCACAGCTCTTTAGTCTATAGTACCTGTATTATCCTGGTCAGACCCCACAGCTCTTTAGTCTATAGTACCTGTATTTTCCTGGTCAGACCCCACAGCTCTTTAGTCTATAGTATCTGTATTATCCTGGTCAGACCCCACAGCTCTATAGTCTATAGTACCTGTATTATCCTGGTCAGACCCCACAGCTCTATAGTCTATAGTACCTGTATTATCCTGGTCAGACCCCACAGCTCTTTAGTCTATAGTACCTGTATTATCCTGGTCAGACCCCACAGCTCTATAGTCTATAGTACCTGTATTATCCTGGTCAGACCCCACAGCTCTTTAGTCTATAGTACCTGTATTATCCTGGTCAGACCCCACAGCTCTATAGTCTATAGTACCTGTATTATCCTGGTCAGACCCCACAGCTCTATAGTCTATAGTACCTGTATTATCCTGGTCAGACCTCACAGCTCTTTAGTCTATAGTACCTGTATTATCCTGGTCAGACCCCACAGCTCTATAGTCTATAGTACCTGTATTATCCTGGTCAGACCCCACAGCTCTATAGTCTATAGTACCTGTATTATCCTGGTCAGACCCCACAGCTCTTTAGTCTATAGTACCTGTATTATCCTGGTCAGACCCCACAGCTCTATAGTCTATAGTACCTGTATTATCCTGGTCAGACCCCACAGCTCTATAGTCTATAGTACCTGTATTATCCTGGTCAGACCCCACAGCTCTATAGGCTATAGTACCTGTATTATCCTGGTCAGACCGCACAGCTCTTTAGTCTATAGTACCCGTATTATCCTGGTCAGACTCCACAGCTCTTTAGTCTATAGTACCTGTATTATCCTGGTCAGACCCCACAGCTCTTTAGTCTATAGTACCTGTATTATCCTGGTCAGACCCCACAGCTCTATAGTCTATAGTACCCGTATTATCCTGGTCAGACCCCACAGCTCTATAGTCTATAGTACCTGTATTATCCTGGTCAGACCCCACAGCTCTATAGTCTATAGTACCTGTATTATCCTGGTCAGACCCCACAGCTCTATAGTCTATACTACCTGTATTATCCTGGTCAGACCCCACAGCTCTATAGTCTATAGTACCTGTATTATCCTGGTCAGACCCCACAGCTCTATAGTCTATAGTACCTGTATTATCCTGGTCAGACCCCACAGCTCTATAGTCTATAGTACCTGTATTATCCTGGTCAGACCCCACAGCTCTATAGTCTATAGTACCTGTATTATCCTGGTCAGACCCCACAGCTCTATAGTCTATAGTACCTGTATTATCCTGGTCAGACCCCACAACTCTTTAGTCTATAGTACCCGTATTATCCTGGTCAGACCCCACAGCTCTATAGTCTATAGTACCTGTATTATCCTGGTCAGACCCCACAGCTCTATAGTCTATAGTACCTGTATTATCCTGGTCAGACCCCACAGCTCTATAGTCTATAGTACCCGTATTATCCTGGTCAGACTCCACAGCTCTATAGTCTATAGTATCTGTATTATCCTGGTCAGACCCCACAGCTCTATAGTCTATAGTACCTGTATTATCCTGGTCAGACCCCACAGCTCTATAGTCTATAGTACCTGTATTATCCTGGTCAGACCCCACAGCTCTTTAGTCTATAGTACCTGTATTATCCTGGTCAGACCCCACAGCTCTATAGTCTATAGTACCTGTATTATCCTGGTCAGACCCCACAGCTCTTTAGTCTATAGTACCTGTATTATCCTGGTCAGACCCCACAGCTCTATAGTCTATAGTACCTGTATTATCCTGGTCAGACCCCACAGCTCTATAGTCTATAGTACCTGTATTATCCTGGTCAGACCTCACAGCTCTTTAGTCTATAGTACCTGTATTATCCTGGTCAGACCCCACAGCTCTATAGTCTATAGTACCTGTATTATCCTGGTCAGACCCCACAGCTCTATAGTCTATAGTACCTGTATTATCCTGGTCAGACCCCACAGCTCTTTAGTCTATAGTACCTGTATTATCCTGGTCAGACCCCACAGCTCTATAGTCTATAGTACCTGTATTATCCTGGTCAGACCCCACAGCTCTATAGTCTATAGTACCTGTATTATCCTGGTCAGACCCCACAGCTCTATAGGCTATAGTACCTGTATTATCCTGGTCAGACCGCACAGCTCTTTAGTCTATAGTACCCGTATTATCCTGGTCAGACTCCACAGCTCTTTAGTCTATAGTACCTGTATTATCCTGGTCAGACCCCACAGCTCTTTAGTCTATAGTACCTGTATTATCCTGGTCAGACCCCACAGCTCTATAGTCTATAGTACCCGTATTATCCTGGTCAGACCCCACAGCTCTATAGTCTATAGTACCTGTATTATCCTGGTCAGACCCCACAGCTCTATAGTCTATAGTACCTGTATTATCCTGGTCAGACCCCACAGCTCTATAGTCTATACTACCTGTATTATCCTGGTCAGACCCCACAGCTCTATAGTCTATAGTACCTGTATTATCCTGGTCAGACCCCACAGCTCTATAGTCTATAGTACCTGTATTATCCTGGTCAGACCCCACAGCTCTATAGTCTATAGTACCTGTATTATCCTGGTCAGACCCCACAGCTCTATAGTCTATAGTACCTGTATTATCCTGGTCAGACCCCACAGCTCTATAGTCTATAGTACCTGTATTATCCTGGTCAGACCCCACAACTCTTTAGTCTATAGTACCCGTATTATCCTGGTCAGACCCCACAGCTCTATAGTCTATAGTACCTGTATTATCCTGGTCAGACCCCACAGCTCTATAGTCTATAGTACCTGTATTATCCTGGTCAGACCCCACAGCTCTATAGTCTATAGTACCCGTATTATCCTGGTCAGACTCCACAGCTCTATAGTCTATAGTACCTGTATTATCCTGGTCAGACCCCACAGCTCTATAGGCTATAGTACCTGTATTATCCTGGTCAGACCCCACATCTCTTTAGTCTATAGTACCTGTATTATCCTGGTCAGACACCACAACTCTTTAGTCTATAGTACCTGTATTATCCTGGTCAGACCCCACAGCTCTATAGTCTATAGTACCTGTATTATCCTGGTCAGACCCCACAGCTCTATAGTCTATAGTACCTGTATTATCCTGGTCAGACCCCACAGCTCTTTAGTCTATACTACCTGTATTATCCTGGTCAGACCCCACATCTCTTTAGTCTATTGTACCTGTATTATCCTGGTCAGACCCCACAGCTCTATAGTCTATAGTACCTGTATTATCCTGGTCAGACCCCACAGCTCTTTAGTCTATAGTACCTGTATTATCCTGGTCAGACCCCACAGCTCTATAGTCTATAGTACCTGTATTATCCTGGTCAGACCCCACAGCTCTATAGTCTATAGTACCTGTATTATCCTGGTCAGACCCCACAGCTCTATAGTCTATAGTACCTGTATTATCCTGGTCAGACCCCACAGCTCTATAGTCTATAGTACCTGTATTATCCTGATCAGACCCCACAGCTCTTTAGTCTATAGTACCTGTAGTATCCTGGTCAGACCCCACAGCTCTATAGTCTATAGTACCTGTATTATCCTGGTCAGACCCCACAGCTCTATAGTCTATAGTACCCGTATTATCCTGGTCAGACCCCACATCTCTTTAGTCTATAGTACCTGTATTATCCTGGTCAGACCCCACAACTCTTTAGTCTATAGTACCTGTATTATCCTGGTCAGACCCCACATCTCTTTAGTCTATTGTACCTGTATTATCCTGGTCAGACCCCACAGCTCTATAGTCTATAGTACCTGTATTATCCTGGTCAGACCCCACAGCTCTTTAGTCTATAGTACCTGTATTATCCTGGTCAGACCCCACAACTCTATAGTCTATAGTACCTGTATTATCCTGGTCAGACCCCACAGCTCTATAGTCTATAGTACCTGTATTATCCTGGTCAGACCCCACAGCTCTTTAGTCTATAGTACCTGTATTATCCTGGTCAGACCCCACAGCTCTATAGTCTATAGTACCTGTATTATCCTGGTCAGACCCCACAGCTCTTTAGTCTATAGTACCTGTATTATCCTGGTCAGACCCCACAGCTCTATAGTCTATAGTACCTGTATTATCCTGGTCAGACCCCACAGCTCTATAGTCTATAGTACCTGTATTATCCTGGTCAGACCCCACAGCTCTATAGTCTATAGTACCCGTATTATCCTGGTCAGACCCCACAGCTCTTTAGTCTATAGTACCTGTATTATCCTGGTCAGACCCCACAGCTCTATAGTCTATAGTACCTGTATTATCCTGGTCAGACCCCACAACTCTTTAGTCTATAGTACCTGTAGTATCCTGGTCAGACCACAAAACTGTCTTTTGATATTTGTTTTATTAGTCCATTGTTGAAATAGTCCATAAGGGGAAATGCATCAAAAGGGGATTATTCCTGGATTTTACATCTTGAAAACACCCGTTGTGAGACTTTCGGTGGGGAGGCGGGGACACACAAGAAGGAGAAATTGGTGACTGATTCCCAGACCAAGCTACTCTCCTCCTCACTCAAATGCACGGACGTGTAAAGGAGGAAGTAAATCGCACACTGGTCGATCTGTTCAACAGCTCCTGCTCCTTGGTGTCCCAGGGAAGCTCCCGGGCTAGTTCAACGTGACAGCTCCTTGGTGTCCCAGGGAAGCTCCCGGGCTAGTTCAACGTGACAGCTCCTTGGTGTCCCAGGGAAGCTCCCGGGCTAGTTCAACGTGACAGCTCCTTGGTGTCCCAGGGAAGCTCCCGGGCTAGTTCAACGTGACAGCTCCTTGGTGTCCCAGGGAAGCTCCCGGGCTAGTTCAACGTGACAGCTCCTTGGTGTCCCAGGGAAGCTCCCGGGCTAGTTCAACGTGACAGCTCCTTGGTGTCCCAGGGAAGCTCCCGGGCTAGTTCAACGTGACAGCTCCTTGGTGTCCCAGGGAAGCTCCCGGGCTAGTTCAACGTGACAGCTCCTTGGTGTCCCAGGGAAGCTCCCGGGCTAGTTCAACGTGACAGCTCCTTGGTGTCCCAGGGAAGCTCCCAGGCTAGTTCAACGTGACAGCTCCTTGGTGTCCCAGGGAAGCCCAGTAAAGACCCTATTAACTTAGTTGATTCCTAACCACTAACCACAGGATTAAGCCCTAACCCTAACCCAGACAGTCAAACCAAGCCTGTTTGTCTGGAAGAAACTGCTCATCCATTAACAATCACTGCTGACTGGGAACCACTTGGGGTCTCCTTTCCCCTGGCAGGGAAATGTACAAAACAGGTTCTTAGTTAAAGGGGAGAAAAACATTAGAAGAGGGAGGGAGACATGAGAGGAGGGAGAGAGACATTAGAAGAGGGAGGGAGACATTAGAAGAGGGAGGGAGACATTAGAGGAGGGAGACATTAGAGGAGGGAGAGAGACATTAGAAGAGGGAGGGAGACATTAGAGGAGGGAGAGAGACAGAGGAGGGAGAGAGACATTAGAGGAGGAGAGAGACATTAGAGGAGGGAGAGAGACATTAGAGGAGGGAGAGAGACATTAGAGGAGAGAGACATTAGAGGAGGGAGAGAGACAGAGGAGGAGGGAGGGAGACATTAGAGGAGGAGAGAGACATTAGAGGAGGGAGAGAGACATTAGAGGAGGGAGAGAGACATTAGAGGAGGGAGAGAGACATTAGAGGAGGGAGGGAGACATTAGAGGAGGGAGAGAGACATTAGAGGAGGAGAGAGACATTAGAGGAGGGAGAGAGACATTAGAGGAGGGAGACATTAGAGGAGGAAGAGAGACATTAGAGGAGGGAGAGAGACATTAGAGGAGAGAGACATTAGAGGAGGGAGAGAGACATTAGAGGAGAGCGACATTAGAGGAGGGAGAGAGACATTAGAGGAGGGAGAGAGACATTAGAGGAGGAGAGAGACATTAGAGGAGGGAGACATTAGAGGAGGGAGAGAGACATTAGAGGAGGGAGGGAGACATTAGAGGAGGAGGGAGACATTAGAGGAGGAGAGAGACATTAGAGGAGAGAGAGAGACATTAGAGGAGGAGAGAGACATTAGAGGAGGGAGAGAGACATTAGAGGAGGGAGGGAGACATTAGAGGAGGAGAGAGACATTAGAGGAGGGAGAGAGACAGAGGAGGAGGGAGAGAGACATTAGAGGAGGGAGGGAGACATTAGAGGAGGAGAGAGACATTAGAGGAGGGAGAGAGACATTAGAGGAGGAGAGAGACATTAGAGGAGGGAGAGAGACATTAGAGGAGGGAGGGAGACATTAGAGGAGGGAGAGAGACATTAGAGGAGGGAGAGAGACAGAGGAGGAGGGAGAGAGACAGAGGAGGAGGGAGAGAGACATTAGAGGAGGGAGAGAGACAGAGGAGGAGGGAGGGAGACATTAGAGGAGAGAGACATTAGAAGAGGGAGAGAGACATTAGAGGAGGGAGAGACATTAGAGGAGGAGAGAGACATTAGAGGAGGAGAGAGACATTAGAGGAGGGAGAGAGACAGAGGAGGAGAGAGACATTAGAGGAGGGAGGGAGACATTAGAGGAGGGAGAGAGACATTAGAGGAGGGAGAGAGACATTAGAGGAGGGAGAGAGACATTAGAGGAGGGAGAGAGACATTAGAGGAGGGAGAGAGACATTAGAGGAGGGAGAGAGACATTAGAGAGACATTAGAGGAGGGAGAGAGACATTAGAGGAGGGAGAGAGACATTAGAGGAGGGAGAGAGACATTAGAGGAGGGAGAGAGACATTAGAGGAGGGAGAGAGACATTAGAGGAGAGAGACATTATGTGTGTGTGTGTGTGTGTGTGTGTGTGTGTGTGTGTGTGTGTGTGTGTGTGTGTGTGTGTGTGTGTGTGTGTGTGTGTGTTTGTGTGTGTGTGTGTGTGTGTGTGTGTGTGTGTGTGTGTGTGTGTGTGTGTGTGCAGTATGTGTGTGTTTATGTGTGTGTGTGTGGGTGTGTGCATGTGTGTGCGGTGTGTGTGTGTGTCTGTGTGCGGTGTGTGTGTCTGTGTGCGGCGTGTGCGTTGTGTGTGTGTGTGTGTGTGCAGTATGTGTGTGTTAATGTGTGTGTGTGGGTGTGTGCATGTGTGTGCAGTGTGTGTGTGTCTGTGTGCGGCGTGTGCAGTGTGTGTGTCTGTGTGCGGCGTGTGCGTTGTGTGTGTGTGTGTGTGTAGCCTTCTTTGTTTACCTTTTCATTTCTCAGGTGTGTGTACCGTATAAAGGTTGGTGTATCAGGTGTGCGTTTCATGGTAATCAAAAGCCAACATCATAAAAAGTAAATGTTGTGAAACTGCCTAAGGGAATAACCTGGCTGGTATGTAGACTTGAACAACTTCAGAGTCATGTTTTTCTGTCTCTGTAATGATAGGTTGCCACTGCCAATTATAGTTACATATAATACAAAAACAACTAACCCAGACAGGTGAACAAACAAATTACCAATTAATTCCTTACCTATGGTCACGGCACACACACACACACACACACACACACACACACACACACACACACACACACACACACACACACACACACACACACACACACACACACACACACACACACACACACACACACACACACACACACACACACACACACACAAACACGCGCACGCGCACGCGCACGCACACGCACACGCATGCACAAACACACACACTTGTGCATGTTGCACATACACAAACTCACAGACAGACAGCTCACCACCACTGAAAGTGTAAACCCAGGTAACGCCTAAGAGTAGGTTAGGCTGAGGTGAAGCTGAGGTGAAGCTGAGGTAAAGCTGAGGTGAGGCTGAGGTGAGACTGAGGTAAAGCTGAGGTGAAGCTGAGGTAAAGCTGAGGTAAAGCTGAGGTGAAGCTGAGGTGAGGCTGAGGTGAAGCTGAGGTGAAGCTGAGGTGAGGCTGAGGTGAGGCTGAGGTGAAGCTGAGGTGAAGCTGAGGTAAAGCTGAGGTGAAGCTGAGGTGAAGCTGAGGTGAGGCTGAGGTGAAGCTGAGGTAAAGCTGAGGTAAAGTTCTGGATGATGATATCTTCGTATTCTGCCAGGTACCCTCTGGCTGGCATGGAGAGAATGAGGTCAGAGGAAGCATCAATACATAACACGATGCTAGTAACACCAATGCTAACGCCCAAATTCAATGTTTTCATTAGGTCAATGCAATGCCTCAACAAAATGATTTTAAATGCCACACATTAAAGGTACAGAAAATATGCCACACATTAAAGGTACAGAAAATATGCCACACAATAAAGGTACAGAGTGTATGCCACCCATTAAAGGTACAGAATGTATGCCACCCATTAAAGGTACAGAGTAAATGCCACCCATTAAACGTACAGAGTGTATGCCACCCATTCAAGGTACAGAGTGTATGCCACCCATTAAAGGTACAGAGTGTATGCCACCCATTAAAGGTACAGAGTAGAGTGTATGCCACCCATTAAAGGTACAGAGTGTATGCCACCCATTAAAGGTACAGAGTGTGCCACCCATTCAAAGGTACAGAGTGTATGCCACCCATTAAAGGTACAGAGTGTATGCCACCCATTAAAGGTACAGAGTGTATGCCACCCATTAAAGGTACAGAGTGTATGCCACCCATTAAAGGTACAGAGTGTATGCCACCCATTAAAGGTACAGAGTGTATGCCACCCATTAAAAGGTACAGAGTGTATGCCACCCATTAAAGGTACAGAATGTATGCCACCCATTAAAGGTACAGAGTGTATGCCACCCATTCAAAGGTACAGAGTGTATGCCACCCATTAAAGGTACAGAGTGTATGCCACCCATTAAAGGTACAGAGTGTATGCCACCCATTCAAAGGTACAGAGTGTATGCCACCCATTAAAGGTACAGAGTGTATGCCACCCATTAAAGGTACAGAGTGTATGCCACCCATTCAAAGGTACAGAGTGTATGCCACCCATTAAAGGTACAGAGTGTATGCCACCCATTAAAGGTACAGAGTGTATGCCACCCATTAAAGGTACAGAATGTATGTCACCCATTAAAGGTACAGAGTGTATGCCACCCATTAAAGGTACAGAGTGTATGCCACCCATTAAAGGTACAGAGTGTATGCCACCCATTAAAGGTACATAGTGTATGCCACCCATTAAAGGTACAGAATGTATGCCACCCATTAAAGGTACAGAGTGTATGCCACCCATTAAAGGTACAGAGTGTATGCCACCCATTAAAGGTACAGAATGTATGCCACCCATTAAACGTACAGAGTGTATGCCACCCATTAAAGGTACAGAGTGTATGCCACCCATTAAAGGTACAGAGTGTATGCCACCCATTAAAGGTACAGAGTGTATGCCACCCATTAAAGGTACAGAGTGTATGCCACCCATTAAAGGTACAGAGTGTATGCCACCCATTAAAGGTACAGAGTGTATGCCACCCATTAAAGGTACAGAGTGTATGCCACCCATTAAAGGTACAGAGTGTATGCCACCCATTAAAGGTACAGAATGTATGCCACCCATTAAAGGTACAGAATGTATGCCACCCATTAAAGGTACAGAATGTATGCCACCCATTAAAGGTATGCTACAGACCGTAGTGTAATGCCTCAGAATAAAGATGATGGGGAATCCTATGATTAAACAGTGAGTTCGCCTCCAGACTCAGCATTAGAGTCAGCATTGATCGGCGTCCCTGTGAAACGCTTTCGACACCTTGAAGAGTCCATGCCCCAACGAATTGAGGCTGTGTCAATGGCAAAAGTGGGTGGTGTTCTTCTTGTTTTGTACATTCAGACATGTCTGGATTGGAGAGCAGGCATGCCATATTGTCCTAATAACAAGATACATTTTGCCACATGCAGGAGAGAGGTGTTGGGGTGTAATTACAGTGTAATACAAAATGTTCTTTAAATGTTAACCATTTAAGTTCACCTACAGACTGGAACTTAATAATGTCAACCATTTAAGTTAACCTACAGACTGGAACTTAATAATGTCAACCATTTAAGTTAACCTACAGACTGGAACTTAATAATGTCAACCATTTAAGTTAACCTACAGACTGGAACTTAATAATGTCAACCATTTAAGTTAACCTACAGACTGGAACTTAATAATGTCAACCATTTAAGTTAACCTACAGACTGGAACTTAATAATGTCAACCATTTAAGTTAACCTACAGACTGGAACTTAATAATGTCAACCATTTAAGGTAGCCTACAGAACATAATCCCTCTGAGTACTGACGGGGGTAATCCTACAGATAGTTTTACAGTATGCCCAGAGACTAGAACTGCACACAGCCTTGTTGTAAAGGAAATGTCTCTATAGTTCAGTGTTTAATTGGAACAAGGTGTCTGTGTAGAATTACACAACAGTCCTATACAATGCAGTATAATAATTAAACGTTTACATAAATGAAATGGTAGACCTCAGCAAAATGTGTTTAAACATCATCTAGCAGGTTCCCCTATATAATAAACTGCAGTCTCAGGACCTCCGTAAAATGTGCTTAACCTTAAGCCCTATCTATAGTCCCAGACAGGCACATAGTAAACTTTACATTTAGTCCCAGACAGGCACATAGTAAACTTTACATTTAGTCCCAGACAGGCACGTAGTAAACTTTACATTTAGTCCCAGACAGGCACATAGTAAACTTTACATTTAGTCCCAGACAGGCACGTAGTAAACTTTACATTTAGTCCCAGACAGGCACGTAGTAAACTTTA
Source organism: Salvelinus alpinus (assembly GCF_045679555.1). Lineage (NCBI taxonomy): Eukaryota > Metazoa > Chordata > Actinopteri > Salmoniformes > Salmonidae > Salvelinus > Salvelinus alpinus. The sequence continues at coordinate 88,342,745 of NC_092089.1, forward strand.
CATTTAGTCCCAGACAGGCACGTAGTAAACTTTACATTTAGTCCCAGACAGGCACATAGTAAACTTTACATTTAGTCCCAGACAGGCACATAGTAAACTTTACATTTAGTCCCAGACAGGCACGTAGTAAACTTTACATTTAGTCCCAGACAGGCACGTAGTAAACTTTACATTTAGTCCCAGACAGGCACGTAGTAAACTTTACATTTAGTCCCAGACAGGCACATAGTAAACTTTACATTTAGTCCCAGACAGGCACATAGTAAACTTTACATTTAGTCCCAGACAGGCACGTAGTAAACTTTACATTTAGTCCCAGACAGGCACGTAGTAAACTTTACATTTAGTCCCAGACAGGCACGTAGTAAACTTTACATTTAGTCCCAGACAGGCACATAGTAAACTTTACATTTAGTCCCAGATAGGTACATAGTAAATAGCTGGCTCTGATAGGTACATAGTAAATAGCAGGCTCTGATAGGTACATAGTAAATAGCAGGCTCTGATAGGTACATAGTAAATAGCAGGCTCTGATAGGTACATAGTAAATAGCAGGCTCTGATAGGTACATAGTAAAAAGCTGGCTCTGATAGGTACATAGTAAATAGCAGGCTCTGATAGGTACATAGTAAATAGCAGGCTCTGATAGGTACATAGTAAATAGCTGGCTCTGATAGGTACATAGTAAATAGCAGGCTCTGATAGGTACATAGTAAAAAGCTGGCTCTGATAGGTACATAGTAAATAGCAGGCTCTGATAGGTACATAGTAAATAGCAGGCTCTGATAGGTACATAGTAAATAGCAGGCTCTGATAGGTACATAGTAAATAGCAGGCTCTGATAGGTACATAGTAAATAGCAGGCTCTGATAGGTACATAGTAAATAGCAGGCTCTGATAGGTACATAGTAAATAGCTGGCTCTGATAGGTACATAGTAAATAGCAGGCTCTGATAGGTACATAGTAAATAGCTGGCTCTGATAGGTACATAGTAAATAGCAGGCTCTGATAGGTACATAGTAAATAGCAGGCTCTGATAGGTACATAGTAAATAGCAGGCTCTGATAGGTACATAGTAAATAGCAGGCTCTGATAGGTACATAGTAAATAGCAGGCTCTGATAGGTACATAGTAAATAGCTGGCTCTGATAGGTACATAGTAAATAGCAGGCTCTGATAGGTACATAGTAAATAGCAGGCTCTGATAGGTACATAGTAAAAAGCAGGCTCTGATAGGTACATAGTAAAAAGCAGGCTCTGATAGGTACATAGTAAATAGCAGGCTCTGATAGGTACATAGTAAATAGCAGGCTCTGATAGGTACATAGTAAATAGCTGGCTCTGATAGGTACATAGTAAATAGCTGGCTCTGATAGGTACATAGTAAATAGCAGGCTCTGATAGGTACATAGTAAATAGCAGGCTCTGATAGGTACATAGTAAAAAGCAGGCTCTGATAGGTACATAGTAAATAGCAGGCTCTGATAGGTACATAGTAAATAGCAGGCTCTGATAGGTACATAGTAAATAGCTGGCTCTGATAGGTACATAGTAAATAGCAGGCTCTGATAGGTACATAGTAAATAGCAGGCTCTGATAGGTACATAGTAAATAGCAGGCTCTGATAGGTACATAGTAAATAGCAGGCTCTGATAGGTACATAGTAAATAGCAGGCTCTGATAGGTACATAGTAAATAGCAGGCTCTGATAGGTACATAGTAAATAGCAGGCTCTGATAGGTACATAGTAAAAAGCAGGCTCTGATAGGTACATAGTAAAAAGCAGGCTCTGATAGGTACATAGTAAATAGCAGGCTCTGATAGGTACATAGTAAATAGCAGGCTCTGATAGGTACATAGTAAATAGCAGGCTCTGATAGGTACATAGTAAATAGCTGGCTCTGATAGGTACATAGTAAATAGCAGGCTCTGATAGGTACATAGTAAATAGCTGGCTCTGATAGGTACATAGTAAATAGCAGGCTCTGATAGGTACATAGTAAATAGCAGGCTCTGATAGGTACATAGTAAATAGCAGGCTCTGATAGGTACATAGTAAATAGCTGGCTCTGATAGGTACATAGTAAATAGCAGGCTCTGATAGGTACATAGTAAATAGCAGGCTCTGATAGGTACATAGTAAATAGCAGGCTCTGATAGGTACATAGTAAATAGCAGGCTCTGATAGGTACATAGTAAATAGCTGGCTCTGATAGGTACATAGTAAATAGCAGGCTCTGATAGGTACATAGTAAATAGCTGGCTCTGATAGGTACATAGTAAATAGCAGGCTCTGATAGGTACATAGTAAATAGCAGGCTCTGATAGGTACATAGTAAATAGCAGGCTCTGATAGGTACATAGTAAATAGCTGGCTCTGATAGGTACATAGTAAATAGCAGGCTCTGATAGGTACATAGTAAATAGCTGGCTCTGATAGGTACATAGTAAATAGCAGGCTCTGATAGGTACATAGTAAAAAGCTGGCTCTGATAGGTACATAGTAAATAGCAGGCTCTGATAGGTACATAGTAAATAGCAGGCTCTGATAGGTACATAGTAAATAGCAGGCTCTGATAGGTACATAGTAAATAGCTGGCTCTGATAGGTACATAGTAAATAGCAGGCTCTGATAGGTACATAGTAAATAGCTGGCTCTGATAGGTACATAGTAAATAGCTGGCTCTGATAGGTACATAGTAAATAGCTGGCTCTGATAGGTACATAGTAAATAGCAGGCTCTGATAGGTACATAGTAAATAGCAGGCTCTGATAGGTACATAGTAAATAGCAGGCTCTGATAGGTACATAGTAAATAGCTGGCTCTGATAGGTACATAGTAAATAGCAGGCTCTGATAGGTACATAGTAAAAAGCTGGCTCTGATAGGTACATAGTAAATAGCAGGCTCTGATAGGTACATAGTAAATAGCAGGCTCTGATAGGTACATAGTAAATAGCAGGCTCTGATAGGTACATAGTAAATAGCTGGCTCTGATAGGTACATAGTAAATAGCAGGCTCTGATAGGTACATAGTAAATAGCAGGCTCTGATAGGTACATAGTAAATAGCAGGCTCTGATAGGTACATAGTAAATAGCAGGCTCTGATAGGTACATAGTAAATAGCAGGCTCTGATAGGTACATAGTAAATAGCAGGCTCTGATAGGTACATAGTAAATAGCTGGCTCTGATAGGTACATAGTAAATAGCAGGCTCTGATAGGTACATAGTAAATAGCAGGCTCTGATAGGTACATAGTAAATAGCAGGCTCTGATAGGTACATAGTAAATAGCTGGCTCTGATAGGTACATAGTAAATAGCAGGCTCTGATAGGTACATAGTAAATAGCTGGCTCTGATAGGTACATAGTAAATAGCAGGCTCTGATAGGTACATAGTAAATAGCAGGCTCTGATAGGTACATAGTAAATAGCAGGCTCTGATAGGTACATAGTAAATAGCAGGCTCTGATAGGTACATAGTAAATAGCAGGCTCTGATAGGTACATAGTAAATAGCAGGCTCTGATAGGTACATAGTAAATAGCAGGCTCTGATAGGTACATAGTAAATAGCAGGCTCTGATAGGTACATAGTAAATAGCAGGCTCTGATAGGTACATAGTAAATAGCAGGCTCTGATAGGTACATAGTAAATAGCTGGCTCTGATAGGTACATAGTAAAAAGCAGGCTCTGATAGGTACATAGTAAATAGCAGGCTCTGATAGGTACATAGTAAATAGCTGGCTCTGATAGGTACATAGTAAATAGCTGGCTCTGATAGGTACATAGTAAATAGCAGGCTCTGATAGGTACATAGTAAATAGCAGGCTCTGATAGGTACATAGTAAATAGCAGGCTCTGATAGGTACATAGTAAATAGCAGGCTCTGATAGGTACATAGTAAATAGCAGGCTCTGATAGGTACATAGTAAATAGCAGGCTCTGATAGGTACATAGTAAATAGCAGGCTCTGATAGGTACATAGTAAATAGCAGGCTCTGATAGGTACATAGTAAATAGCAGGCTCTGATAGGTACATAGTAAATAGCAGGCTCTGATAGGTACATAGTAAATAGCAGGCTCTGATAGGTACATAGTAAAAAGCAGGCTCTGATAGGTACATAGTAAAAAGCAGGCTCTGATAGGTACATAGTAAATAGCAGGCTCTGATAGGTACATAGTAAATAGCAGGCTCTGATAGGTACATAGTAAATAGCTGGCTCTGATAGGTACATAGTAAATAGCTGGCTCTGATAGGTACATAGTAAATAGCAGGCCCTGATAGGTACATAGTAAATAGCAGGCTCTGATAGGTACATAGTAAAAAGCAGGCTCTGATAGGTACATAGTAAATAGCAGGCTCTGATAGGTACATAGTAAATAGCAGGCTCTGATAGGTACATAGTAAATAGCTGGCTCTGATAGGTACATAGTAAATAGCAGGCTCTGATAGGTACATAGTAAATAGCAGGCTCTGATAGGTACATAGTAAATAGCAGGCTCTGATAGGTACATAGTAAATAGCAGGCTCTGATAGGTACATAGTAAATAGCAGGCTCTGATAGGTACATAGTAAATAGCAGGCTCTGATAGGTACATAGTAAATAGCAGGCTCTGATAGGTACATAGTAAAAAGCAGGCTCTGATAGGTACATAGTAAAAAGCAGGCTCTGATAGGTACATAGTAAATAGCAGGCTCTGATAGGTACATAGTAAATAGCAGGCTCTGATAGGTACATAGTAAATAGCAGGCTCTGATAGGTACATAGTAAATAGCTGGCTCTGATAGGTACATAGTAAATAGCAGGCTCTGATAGGTACATAGTAAATAGCTGGCTCTGATAGGTACATAGTAAATAGCAGGCTCTGATAGGTACATAGTAAATAGCAGGCTCTGATAGGTACATAGTAAATAGCAGGCTCTGATAGGTACATAGTAAATAGCTGGCTCTGATAGGTACATAGTAAATAGCAGGCTCTGATAGGTACATAGTAAATAGCAGGCTCTGATAGGTACATAGTAAATAGCAGGCTCTGATAGGTACATAGTAAATAGCAGGCTCTGATAGGTACATAGTAAATAGCTGGCTCTGATAGGTACATAGTAAATAGCAGGCTCTGATAGGTACATAGTAAATATCTGGCTCTGATAGGTACATAGTAAATAGCAGGCTCTGATAGGTACATAGTAAATAGCAGGCTCTGATAGGTACATAGTAAATAGCAGGCTCTGATAGGTACATAGTAAATAGCTGGCTCTGATAGGTACATAGTAAATAGCAGGCTCTGATAGGTACATAGTAAATAGCTGGCTCTGATAGGTACATAGTAAATAGCAGGCTCTGATAGGTACATAGTAAAAAGCTGGCTCTGATAGGTACATAGTAAATAGCAGGCTCTGATAGGTACATAGTAAATAGCAGGCTCTGATAGGTACATAGTAAATAGCAGGCTCTGATAGGTACATAGTAAATAGCTGGCTCTGATAGGTACATAGTAAATAGCAGGCTCTGATAGGTACATAGTAAATAGCTGGCTCTGATAGGTACATAGTAAATAGCTGGCTCTGATAGGTACATAGTAAATAGCTGGCTCTGATAGGTACATAGTAAATAGCAGGCTCTGATAGGTACATAGTAAATAGCAGGCTCTGATAGGTACATAGTAAATAGCAGGCTCTGATAGGTACATAGTAAATAGCTGGCTCTGATAGGTACATAGTAAATAGCAGGCTCTGATAGGTACATAGTAAAAAGCTGGCTCTGATAGGTACATAGTAAATAGCAGGCTCTGATAGGTACATAGTAAATAGCAGGCTCTGATAGGTACATAGTAAATAGCAGGCTCTGATAGGTACATAGTAAATAGCTGGCTCTGATAGGTACATAGTAAATAGCAGGCTCTGATAGGTACATAGTAAATAGCAGGCTCTGATAGGTACATAGTAAATAGCAGGCTCTGATAGGTACATAGTAAATAGCAGGCTCTGATAGGTACATAGTAAATAGCAGGCTCTGATAGGTACATAGTAAATAGCAGGCTCTGATAGGTACATAGTAAATAGCTGGCTCTGATAGGTACATAGTAAATAGCAGGCTCTGATAGGTACATAGTAAATAGCAGGCTCTGATAGGTACATAGTAAATAGCAGGCTCTGATAGGTACATAGTAAATAGCTGGCTCTGATAGGTACATAGTAAATAGCAGGCTCTGATAGGTACATAGTAAATAGCTGGCTCTGATAGGTACATAGTAAATAGCAGGCTCTGATAGGTACATAGTAAATAGCAGGCTCTGATAGGTACATAGTAAATAGCAGGCTCTGATAGGTACATAGTAAATAGCAGGCTCTGATAGGTACATAGTAAATAGCAGGCTCTGATAGGTACATAGTAAATAGCAGGCTCTGATAGGTACATAGTAAATAGCAGGCTCTGATAGGTACATAGTAAATAGCAGGCTCTGATAGGTACATAGTAAATAGCAGGCTCTGATAGGTACATAGTAAATAGCAGGCTCTGATAGGTACATAGTAAATAGCTGGCTCTGATAGGTACATAGTAAAAAGCAGGCTCTGATAGGTACATAGTAAATAGCAGGCTCTGATAGGTACATAGTAAATAGCTGGCTCTGATAGGTACATAGTAAATAGCTGGCTCTGATAGGTACATAGTAAATAGCAGGCTCTGATAGGTACATAGTAAATAGCAGGCTCTGATAGGTACATAGTAAATAGCAGGCTCTGATAGGTACATAGTAAATAGCAGGCTCTGATAGGTACATAGTAAATAGCAGGCTCTGATAGGTACATAGTAAATAGCAGGCTCTGATAGGTACATAGTAAATAGCAGGCTCTGATAGGTACATAGTAAATAGCAGGCTCTGATAGGTACATAGTAAATAGCAGGCTCTGATAGGTACATAGTAAATAGCAGGCTCTGATAGGTACATAGTAAATAGCTGGCTCTGATAGGTACATAGTAAAAAGCAGGCTCTGATAGGTACATAGTAAATAGCAGGCTCTGATAGGTACATAGTAAATAGCTGGCTCTGATAGGTACATAGTAAATAGCTGGCTCTGATAGGTACATAGTAAATAGCAGGCTCTGATAGGTACATAGTAAATAGCAGGCTCTGATAGGTACATAGTAAATAGCAGGCTCTGATAGGTACATAGTAAATAGCAGGCTCTGATAGGTACATAGTAAATAGCAGGCTCTGATAGGTACATAGTAAATAGCAGGCTCTGATAGGTACATAGTAAATAGCAGGCTCTGATAGGTTTTTATGTTAAGTTCTAAGACTTTTTGTAGAGCACCAAAATAGTAGAACGACACCTGTAATGTTTTTATCTGCCTGCCAGTTGTCTTACAGCCTAACAGACATGATCATTTACACTAAGTATCTGTTTCCTCACTAGTTGGTCTCTCTGGTACCAAAACAGTGATTAAACAAATGTTATGTAACATCATTCCTAGTATCAAGTTCAATATTTTCAGTATTGAAATGTAAAGCAGACTTTTTTTTTTGTGTGACTCCTTTTTTTCAGGGGCGTAACACCGTCTGTCAAGGTCTCTCGTCTGTTTTAATTGTGTGTTCTTAACATTTTGGCCTTATTTTGTATTTATTTTGAGCCGCGTTGTATTATGAATGAGGCAGGCGATGACTAATGGCTGAGAATTTCCATGCTGGTGAGGATGAAAACAAAGTTTGATCCCTGGTTTTCTGGGTTTAGCTGTGGCTGTCTAATCCCTGATTTACCCCAAATGGCATCCTATCCCCTATATAGTGCACTACTGTTGATGGACCCCAATCAAAAGTAGTTGACTATATAGGGAATATGGTGTACTGTGGAATGTAATTCCTGCATCTATAGTTAGACTGAAGCGGAGGTTTAAGGCCGGTTTTTAAATCCAATGTCAAAGAACATTCTGTCCCATTCCATTCAGATGTAAATACCCGAGACACATTTCCCCTTTCCCTCCTCCCTTCCTGTCAAACCTGGGTTCAAATTGTAACCACAATTCTTTAAAATACTTTAGATGTGCTTGATTGCGTTTACCTGAGGAAACTGTACCAATAGAATCATTTCTCTCTTAACAGAACACACAAATGTGCTGACTCTTGTCACAGTGCTTATTTAATCACACAGCAAGACCAAACATATTATACAACAGTACCATAGTACATTTTGACTAGACTAACTTTCTGTTTCATTCTTTGTCATTCGACCGTATGAGATTGGGGACAAATCAACATGTTGTCCCAACGTAGGTTACAACAGAAAGAATCCATGAAAAACCACAACTGTAAACATTTCTTTGTCAAGCACGTCAAGCATCAAGCAAATCTAAATAATCACACAACAAGATAAACGCATGACAGAAAGTCATCAGTCACTATCAAACACGGAAGAAATTGCAGAGCAGCTTCAGGGCACACACCAGGAGAGGAACAGGAGAGGTCTCGATCGACACACTGAACTGAGTTTAATAATAACTCTTCTGCTTTATACCTCGACAGAACGCAGAAGTTAGTCACATGACATGAGAGGTGTCTCAATTTCGTTTTTTTCCCATACCCACCCAATGACCTGCGCCCCAAATGGCTTCATATACACTATATAGTGCACTGCTTTTGCCCTGGTTAAAGCTATTGCACTATACAGAGAATAGGACGCCATATGGGACGCAACCCAATAACATGACTGAGCTGAGCGCTTGAAGACAACGTTGAGGTAACCTCTTCGTAAACCACAACTTCCCCTATCGCTGAGGGGCCAATCAAGAACGCTGATGAAATGTCCTCGCCCCAACCTCAAGGCCATGCCTTTTTCCTGACTATCTGAACACAGAAACAAAACATCTTCTTCTTTTGATGCGTCTATTTGTTGTTTTTTTTATGCCAGAAGAAAAGGTCAGGCATCTGTCAAAGTAATACAACCCCGCTGAATGAGGGCGAACCCGAGATGTCAGAACTCATATCACATGAAGGGACGCTTAGTAGACTGGTGTTAATGAATTACCGTAGATGTTTTTCGTAACGTGCATAGATTATGCATTTAATCAACAGTAATTAAATGTTTGATAAATGCCGATACACTGTCCGATACAGTGATCCCTTGTTGAGATAATGAACGGGGAAAAGTCCTTCGGAACAAATTAATTGTATAGCTAGACATAACGCCTAGTCTGTACAGTGTGACCTGGTTTCACCCATAAACAGAGGAGAAACCCTTATTAACTCCCTCATGTGGCGTGAACAGGCACTATCTGGCACAACTTTCTGATTATGAAACCATGAAACTCCCTCCCTGACAGTTAATGAAGAAACAAGAAGATGTCTCAACCTGTAAACAACATTGTGAGTTCTTCAGTGTTCCAGAGAAGATTGACCTTTAACCTCCTCCACTGACTGGTTGCATAGTGGTGGTTACATTCAGTAAGTGAAAATACATGTTGATTATATATTTATCATGAGCGGTAAATTGAAACTAAATCCAGGATGCCTTAATAAGGTATTCTGTTGGCACTTGCCTCAGGGAGTGATGGAGTGCATCCCAAATGGTAGCCTAGTCCCTATTTAGCGCACTACTTTGAACCAGGACTCATAAGGAATCAGGGAACCATTTGAGACTCACACACAGTTTCACATGGCAGTCATCAAGTGTAGTTGGTGGTGGTTTCCTAGAACCAAGCCCGGCATCACCAGAGGCCTAACACCGGCTCTATCTGCCAAGGAGAGGAGCCTCTTTCTGGGAACCTCGGTAAAAGACAAACAAATTTGACAATTACCGTCAGAAGCGCGTGCAGCTTTGTAAAGGCTGTAAACTTCTGTCTGCCTTGCCTGCATGGTGATTATTTGTGTGTGAGTTAAACAGCTTCTGGCTTGCCTTGTAAGTTGCCGGGGAGAATGTAGAGACAGACTGCCAACTATTACTTGAGCCTTTCATTACCAATCAATCCAAAAACTAAGGCTACGTCCCAAATGGCACCCTATTCCCTACATAGTGCACTACTGTTAACCAGAGCCTTATGGATCCTGGTCAAAAGTAGTGCACTATAATAGGGAATAGGATGCCAGTTGGGATGACAGCACAACACAAGCCCCATATACTGAACTCCCTGTTCCCTGTTCTTGCCATAGCGGAGGAAAGATGGACAACAGAACTTAAGGGTCAGTTTGACCCAAAGTAAGTGAACTGGGATGAAGAACAGCCTCAATTCATCAGGGCATGGACCCTACAAGGTGTCGAAAGCGTTCCACCTATGTTGACTCCAATGCTTTCCACAGTTGTGTCCAGTTGGCTGGATGTCCTTTGGGTGATGGACCATTATTGATACACAAGGGAATCTGTTGAGCGTGAAAAACCCAGCAGCGTTGCAGTTCTTGACACAAACCTGGCACCTACTACCATAACCCGTTCAAAGGCACTTACATCTTTTGTCTTGCCCATACACCCTCTGAATGGTACACATACACAATCCATATCTCAATTGTCTCAAGGCCTATTAAGCTCTATGGAATTGTTTAATAAGGTTATACCATGTATCGTTTAGCTATTTGATTTTGAGTTTGAAGACGCCTTGAAGTATCACAAAAATATTTTTGGCCTTACTGCTGTTATCCCACACAAACACATTGAATAACAGATTCACTACATGGAACAACAGATTGTCCTTACTGCTGTTATCCCATACAAACACATTGAATAACAGACTCACTACATGGAACAACAGATTGTCCTTACTGCTGTTATCCCATACAAACACATTGACAAATATTTTCATGACATGGAACAACAGATTGTCCTTACTGCTGTTATCCCATACAAACACATTGACAAACATTTTCATGACATGGAACAACAGATAGTCCCCCAAAAAAGTATCGAAAATAAGTTTGTTCTGAAGTGTCTGTCCTATGTCTGAGATATGAAAAAGATCAGGAAAAATACATGTATTTAACCACTTATTTTTTGGGCATTAAAAAGTATCCGTACTGTATTTAGATGTAGAAAAAAAGATGTACATTTTTATTTATTTTTAAATAATATGTGGGTGCTCCAAAGAAGGTTAATAATATGAATGAAACAATAAAAACATGACAGTGAGGTAGAAGGATGGTTGGCATGATAGCACTAACAGACAGCCACTCATTCTACATTCTGTGTGGCCCAGTAACCAGTAAGTGTTAGGTCACAATGTGTTGTTGTCTCTGTGTAGCCTGTTTAAACTCCTTCAACAGAAACAACAACACAAATTAAGGACAAGTCCCAAATGACATCCTATTCCCCTATTTGGTGCCACCAGAGCTCTGGTCAGAGGTAGTTTACTGTATAGGGTATAGGGTGCCATTTTGGGCCACAGCTTAACATGACCTTTGGCTGCTGGGAGCAAGGGGTCAGAGATAAAACAATAGTTTAGGCTCACTTGCATTTTGGCCCAGAGGAAAATAGAGACAGCTAGAGATGACGCAACAACGATTAGTCTTAACTACAACATGGAGCCTGATGTCACTACCTGAACTACAACATGGAGCCTGATGTCACTACCTGAACTACAACATGGAGCCTGATGGTCACTATGGTTTTTAATACAGGGCCGACAAGTTCCTTACTTTTTCCCCCTTCCACTTTCCTCTTCCATTTTTGCGGTAATGCTGCGATTAGTTGGTTGTAATTTTGGGTAAATCAGACATTTCCATATATTTTTGTTAGCTGCATGCGTGTCAAAGATTATACCTTTTAAATTATTATATATATTTTTTGACCAATTTGTGTATTTGAGTTTAACCATAATATTTGTTTTATTATTTATTTTGTCCTTTCTGGTGGATTAAACTGAAATTGCAAGCAATTTTGTATGGCTTGTTTTAAAAATAGCAACATTTTGGAGATTATTTCATTTTCAAATAACCGATGTTCTCTCGATAAATGTGTGAGTGGACCATTTTCCTGTCCTACTAAGCATTAAAAATGTAAGGAGTACTTTTGCATGCCAGGGAGAATGTATGGAGTAAAAAGTATATTATTTTCTTTAAAAATATAGTGAAGTATAAGTAAAAGTTGTCAAAAATACAAATTGTAAAGTACAGATACCGCAAAAAACTACTTAAGTAGTACTTTAAAGTATTTTCCACCACTGCCCCCAGGAAGAATATTACATTTTTTGTTAAATATATATATGTATATAAATATATAACACAGACCGGTGCACAATAGCCAATCAGAGCTACAGTAGACTTTATACAAACAAGACATTTGCCACACGGGCCTGCCATCATTCACTTTGAACTGGAATGTGTTGTCATGTCTTTGGTATCATTGAAGGTGAAGACTGTTATTTTATCAAATCAATTCTCTGTAATTATTATTACGTGATTCAACTAATCATGTACATATAATTAACAAGGAAGTTGGGGCACCACGGTAAAACTTAAGATTACAAAGTTATACTTTTCCGAATATAACTCTTCAGATATTTTAATATCTGATCAATTAGTATTCTATTAATGAATTATTCTTTACCTCACGTCAGTCTCATCTGAACGTCGTGAATTATTGGTTATCTGCATGAACCCAGCCTAAACTATGAATCATCCATACACCAATTGGCTTAATCATTTATTTACTAACTAACTAAATAATCACAGAAATGCATAAACAAACAAACAGTAGATATTGGTTACTAACAATGATAGGTAAGAGCCCCTAGTGGGCTAAACCGATATGACGGCTCGGTGGACAAAGGGAAGGGGGTGTGGACTGAGAAGGGCGGGAAAGACAAGTCTATTGCAAGTACATACAGTATCATAAGTTGAAACGTCTTTCCTACCCTACCGGCTACCGATGTCATTCTTCTGTGAGCTGATCCATGCCAAAACCAGTCGAGAGCTGAACACTCTGGCTGCCTGCAGATGATATTCTGTTGAAACTAGGCTTAATGTGCGGCACGTATGTGAATATAATTCATGTGCTTTGCGATTATGTAGCCTACTTTGTGCATGATTTCTCTATAGTACTACTTTATGTATTTTTATGACTGGGACCAATTGGCTCATTATGTTGGAGTTTATGAACTGCTTATCCTTTAATATCATGCATGATTTCTTTATTGTACTACATAATTGATCAATTGTATACCTCCACTTCACTCGGGAAGAAATTAAGAGTCCTCACTCTATCCGGCACCTAGACAAAGACCGAGACACTCAATATGTGGTCTCCAGTACTACAACACTGCAACAGACAATTTAGGGAGAAGACCGATTTCCGGGATGCCTCATGGTCTGACAAACACAGCTCTAACTCTGTCACCTTTTACCACAGATGCGAAAGTGCGACATCGGCGATGCGGTGGATTGAGACGTATCCAATGCAACAAAAAAAAACACAGATATCGTTAGCTTAAACCGACAGCTTGTTTAATTATGCTAATTCGATTTTTGCATGGGGAGCTGACATCGACTCTAGTTAATAAAAGGTAGGCCTCTGACATACCCTCTCGTACCCACTCAAGTCGAGGAAACCACGTGTTTGATATCATTCCGTTGTCTCCATTCCAGGCAGAACCCACTGAGGTGGAGGAATTGATTATAGCAGCCTGTGTCCTAATTAAGTCCGTCAAACAGGTAGGCCCACCTCTAATTTCTTAGGTAGGGAAGAAGTGGGCTCCAACACAAAGACCTCTTGTCGTTAGTGAAGTATAATTTAAAATGAAGATGGTTGAAATTAAACTTTGGGCACGATGAGTTTTCCATTTCTGATTGGATGTGCTGCTGCTGCTGCTGCTGCTTCAAGTTACAGCACCGCGATGTACGTTTCTAGAATCTGTCTCGTTGTGAGATCAATAACTCTGATAAACACATCATGGGCAAGATGTACGTTTCTAGAATCTGTCTCGTTGTGAGATCAATAACTCTGATAAACACATCATGGGCAAGATGTACGTTTCTAGAATCTGTCTCGTTGTGAGATCAATAACTCTGATAAACACATCATGGGCAAGATGTACGTTTCTAGAATCTGTCTCGTTGTGAGATCAATAACTCTGATAAACACATCATGGGCAAGATGTACGTTTCTAGAATCTGTCTCGTTGTGAGATCAATAACTCTGATAAACACATCATGGGCAAGATGTACGTTTCTAGAATCTGTCTCGTTGTGAGATCAATAACTCTGATAAACACATCGTGGGCAAGATGTACGTTTCTAGAATCTGTCTCGTTGGGAGATCAATAACTCTGATAAACACATCATGGGCAAGATGTACGTTTCTAGAATCTGTCTCGTTGTGAGATCAATAACTCTGATAAACACATCATGGGCAAGATGTACGTTTCTAGAATCTGTCTCGTTTTGAGATCAATAACTCTGATAAACACATCATGGGCAAGAAACAGTTTGGTTTTTAATAAAAAATCTATTATAGTAGTAGCAAGCTATAAAAGTTGACCTTCGGTCCTCCTCAAACTGAACAAAATATTTTCATAAGAAACCTCCCCGCTGAACTGCCCTCGACAGCACAGCCATTGGTTAAGCAGCGAACAAAAAAAAAACGTTTTGATCAGCAAGAGCAGAGCAGGCCGGGGCTCAGGGTTGGAATATCCATTGCAGTGTGTAATGCAGCCTAGTTGTATTTACACCATCCCAGCAGCTATCTTAGAAATATAACTCTGCTCTGTGCTTCTCCGTGCACTTCGTAGCCTACAGTGCATTCGGAAACTATTCAGACCTCTTGACTTTTTCCACATTTTGTTACGTTACAGCCTTATTCTAAAATTGATTAATTAAATGTTTTTCCTCATCAATCTACACACAATACCCCATGATGAATAAGTGAAAGCAAGATTTTAGAGGACTCTCAGACCATGAGAAAAAGATTTTCTGGTCTGATGAAACCAAGATTGAACTCTTTGGCCTGAATGACAAGTGTCACGTCTGGAGGAAACCTGGCATAATCCCTTACGGTTAAGCACGGTGGTAGCACCATGCTGTGGGGATGTTTTTCAGCGGCAGGGACTGGGAGACTAGTCAGCTAGGAGGGAAAGATTACCAAATTTAATCATTTTAAGAATATAAGGCTGTAATGTAACAAAATGTGGAAAAGGTCAAGGGGTCTGAATACTTTCTGAATGCACTGTATATCCTATAGGCTATGAATCACTTGATTGAGACCACACTAAGTAGCCTATAGGCGCAATTGATATTCTCAGAGAATCAGAGATGAGGGGCGACATTGGGCACACATCGATATATAGCATAATAAGAAACTAATTCTAAAACACAGAGAAGTACAGACTCGTCATAAAATACATAGTACATGACCCTCCCCTGCACGAGATTAAAAAAAAAAAATACTAAAACCTCTCCTTGACTGAAATGTTTAAAGCATGACCTTCCTCCATTTTCTTACAGATAGCCATTCTGTAAACTTCGATACATCCCTTACAGTTCACTCCTTTTGTCTTTGACCATGACATACTTATGCAAACTGGTTTGCATGGTCGGTTTCAGGGAAATTTTCTTTTCCCCCCCCCCAATAGAGAAACTCTCTCCAAGTAAACCTGCTGAGTGAGGAAGAAGACGTGTCCTGACCTCGTCTGCTCTGGAGACTGGCACACTGTAACTGGCATCATGCCCAGGTTACTTGTCTTGCGTGCCACCACGGTTAGCCTGATTTGCATCTGGAACACTGGCTGAGTCAAGCGTACAGTGAGAGTTCACAAGTTGACATGGTGTCATGGTGCTAGCCCCGCCCTTTGTCTGTCTCCGCCACAGGTGGCTGGTGACACCTTAATTGGGGAAGACGAGCTTGTGGTAATGGCTGGAGCGGAATTAGTGGGAATGGTATCGAATACATCAAACACATGGGTTCCAGGTGTTTGATGCCATTCCATCCGGTCCGTTCCAGACATTATTATGAGCCGTCCTCCCCTCAGCAGCCTTCACTGGTCACCATGTCATTATGTCTCTCTTTCCCAAACTACATTAAGGTCATAAAGTTGTGGAAATTAACTGAACATTGATTTAGAAACATCTCACTCTCTCTCTGCCTCTCTCTCTCTCTCTCTGTCTCTCTCTCTCTCTCTCTCTCTGTCTCTCTCTCTCTGCCTCTCTCTCTCTCTCTCTCTCTGCCTCTCTCTCTGCCTCTCTTTGACTAGGATCTGTTTTTATCAAAGTAAGAAAGAAATACATTAGAATCTAATAATAAAAAAAATAGCTGATTATGGTGATGTTGACTGAGTTTGCCATGTTAGGGATTTCTAGCAGTAGTAGGACGTCATGGACAGGGAGTCTCCAGGAGGGATGTAAGACAGGGTGTAGGGAGGACAGTGAGACAGGGTGTAGGGAGGACAGTGAGACAGGGTGTAGGGAGGACAGTGAGACAGGGTGGAGGGAGGACAGTGAGACAGGGTGGAGGGAGGACAGTAAGAAAGGGTGGAGGGAGGACAAAAAAAGGAAAGGGCTGATGACAGAGGGTAGGGAGGACAGTATGACAGGGTGGAGAGAGGACAGTAAGACAGGGTGGAGGGAGGACAGTGTGACAGGGTGGAGAGAGGACAGTAAGACAGGGTGGAGGGAGGACAGTAAGACAGGGTGGAGGGAGGACAGTATGACAGGGTGGAGGGAGGACAGGAAAGGAAAAGGGCTGATGACATGGTATAGGGAGGACAGTATGACAGGGTGGAGGGAGGACAGTAAGACCGGGTGGAGGGAGGACAGGAGAAAATATTACACAAAGTAACTTGGACAATAGAATGTTCATAACAACCTGAATCATTTTTATGTGGCACTATTGGAAATAAGTCCCGGCCACCTGGTTTAGGCCTCTGTAAGGAATAAGTCCTGGCCTCCTGCATGGTTTAGACCTCTGTAAGGAATAAGTCCCGGCCACCTGGATGGTTTCAGCCACTGTAAGGAATACGTCCCAGCCACCTGCATGGTTTAGGCCACTGTAAGGAATACGTCCTGGCTACATGGTTTAGGCCTCTGTAAAGAATAAGCCCTGGCCACCTGGATGGTTTCAGCCTCTGTAAAGAATAAGTCCCAGCCTCCTGCATGGTTTAGGCCTCTGTAAGGAATAAGTCCCAGCCACCTGCATGGTTTAGGCCTCTGTAAAGAATAAGTCCTGGCCACCTGCATGGTTTAGGCCACTGTAAGGAATAAGTCCCAGCCACCTGCATGGTTTAGGCCTCTGTAAGGAATAAGTCCCAGCCACCTGCATGGTTTAGGCCTCTGTAAGGAATAAGTCCCAGCCACCTGCATGGTTTAGGCCTCTGTAAAGAATAAGTCCCGGCCACCTGCATGGTTTAGGCCTCTGTAAGGAATAAGTCCCAGCCTCCTGCATGGTTTAGGCCACTGTAAGGAATACGTCCTGGCTACATGGTTTAGGCCACTGTAAGGAATACGTCCTGGCTACATGGTTTAGGCCTCTGTAAAGAATAAGTCCTGGCCTCCTGCATGGTTTAGGCCTCTGTAAGGAATAAGTCCCAGCCTCCTGCATGGTTTAGGCCACTGTAAGGAATACGTCCTGGCTACATGGTTTAGGCCACTGTAAGGAATACGTCCTGGCTACATGGTTTAGGCCACTGTAAGGAATACGTCCTGGCTACATGGTTTAGGCCACTGTAAAGAATAAGTCCCAGCCTCCTGCATGGTTTAGGCCTCTGTAAGGAATAAGTCCCAGCCTCCTGCATGGTTTAGGCCACTGTAAGGAATAAGTCCCGGCCACCTGCATGGTTTAGGCCACTGTAAGGAATTAGTCCTGGCCACATGGTTTAGGCCACTGTAAGGAATAAGTCCTGGCCACATGGTTTAGGCCTCTGTAAGGAATAAGTCCCAGCCTCCTGCATGGTTTAGGCCTCTGTAAAGAATAAGTCCCAGCCACCTGCATGGTTTAGGCCACTGTAAGGAATACGTCCTGGCTACATGGTTTAGGCCACTGTAAGGAATAAGTCCTGGCCACATGGTTTAGGCCTCTGTAAGGAATAAGTCCCGGCCACCTGCATGGTTTAGGCCTCTGTAAAGAATAAGTCCTGGCCACCTGCATGGTTTAGGCCACTGTAAGGAATAAGTCCCGGCCTCCTGCATGGTTTAGGCCACTGTAAGGAATAAGTCCCGGCCTCCTGCATGGTTTAGGCCACTGTAAGGAATAAGTCCCGGCCTCCTGCATGGTTTAGGCCTCTGTAAGGAATAAGTCCTGGCCACCTGCATGGTTGAGGCCACTGTAAGGAATAAGTCCCGGCCTCCTGCATGGTTTAGGCCACTGTAAGGAATAAGTCCCGGCCTCCTGCATGGTTTAGGCCACTGTAAGGAATAAGTCCCGGCCTCCTGCATGGTTTAGGCCTCTGTAAGGAATAAGCCCTGGCCACATGGTTTAGGCCACTGTAAGGAATAAGTCCCAGCCTCCTGCATGGTTTAGGGTTAGGGGAGTAGTGTTGTCTGTCACCTGCATGGTTTAGGGTTAGGGGAGTAGTGTTGTCTGTCACCTGCATGGTTTAGGGTTAGGGGAGTAGTGTTGTCTGTCACCTGCATGGTTTAGGGTTAGGGGAGTAGTGTTGTCTGCCTCCTGCATGGTTTAGGCTTAGGGGAGTAGTGTTGTCTGTCACCTGCATGGTTTAGGGTTAGGGGAGTAGTGTTGTCTGCCTCCTGCATGGTTCAGGGTTAGGGGAGTAGTGTTGTCTGCCACCTGCATGGTTCAGGGTTAGGGGAGTAGTGTTGTCTGTCACCTGCATGGTTTAGGGTTAGGGGAGTAGTGTTGTCTGTCACCTGCATGGTTTAGGGTTAGGGGAGTAGTGTTGTCTGCCTCCTGCATGGTTCAGGGTTAGGGGAGTAGTGTTGTCTGCCTCCTGCATGGTTTAGGGTTAGGGGAGTAGTGTTGTCTGTCGCCTGCATGGTTTAGGGTTAGGGGAGTAGTGTTGTCTGCCACCTGCATGGTTTAGGGTTAGGGGAGTAGTGTTGTCTGCCTCCTGCATGGTTTAGGGTTAGGGGAGTAGTGTCGTCTGCCTGCTGCATGGTTTAGGGTTAGGGGAGTAGTGTTGTCTGTCACCTGCATGGTTCAGGGTTAGGGGAGTAGTGTTGTCTGTCACCTGCATGGTTCAGGGTTAGGGGAGTAGTGTTGTCTGCCTCCTGCATGGTTCAGGGTTAGGGGAGTAGTGTTGTCTGCCTCCTGCATGGTTCAGCGTTAGGGGAGTAGTGTTGTCTGCCACCTGCATGGTTCAGGGTTAGGGGAGTAGTGTTGTCTGTCACCTGCATGGTTTAGGGTTAGGGGAGTAGTGTTGTCTGTCACCTGCATGGTTTAGGGTTAGGGGAGTAGTGTTGTCTGCCTCCTGCATGGTTCAGGGTTAGGGGAGTAGTGTTGTCTGCCTCCTGCATGGTTTAGGGTTAGGGGAGTAGTGTTGTCTGTCACCTGCATGGTTTAGGGTTAGGGGAGTAGTGTTGTCTGCCACCTGCATGGTTTAGGGCTTAGGGGAGTAGTGTTGTCTGTCACCTGCATGGTTTAGGGTTAGGGGAGTAGTGTTGTCTGCCTCCTGCATGGTTCAGGGTTAGGGGAGTAGTGTTGTCTGCCACCTGCATGGTTCAGGGTTAGGGGAGTAGTGTTGTCTGTCACCTGCATGGTTTAGGGTTAGGGGAGTAGTGTTGTCTGTCACCTGCATGGTTTAGGGTTAGGGGAGTAGTGTTGTCTGCCTCCTGCATGGTTTAGGGTTAGGGGAGTAGTGTTGTCTGCCACCTGCATGGTTTAGGGTTAGGGGAGTAGTGTTGTCTGTCACCTGCATGGTTTAGGGTTAGGGGAGTAGTGTTGTCTGTCACCTGCATGGTTTAGGGTTAGGGGAGTAGTGTTGTCTGCCACCTGCATGGTTTAGGGTTAGGGGAGTAGTGTTGTCTGTCACCTGCATGGTTTAGGGTTAGGGGAGTAGTGTTGTCTGCCACCTGCATGGTTTAGGGTTAGGGGAGTAGTGTTGTCTGCCACCTGCATGGTTTAGGGTTAGGGGAGTAGTGTTGTCTGTCACCTGCATGGTTCAGGGTTAGGGGAGTAGTGTTGTCTGCCACCTGCATGGTTCAGGGTTAGGGGAGTAGTGTTGTCTGTCACCTGCATGGTTTAGGGTTAGGGGAGTAGTGTTGTCTGCCACCTGCATGGTTCAGGGTTAGGGGAGTAGTGTTGTCTGCCTCCTGCATGGTTTAGGGTTAGGGGAGTAGTGTTGTCTGTCACCTGCATGGTTTAGGGTTAGGGGAGTAGTGTTGTCTGTCACCTGCATGGTTTAGGGTTAGGGGAGTAGTGTTGTCTGCCTCCTGCATGGTTTAGGGTTAGGGGAGTAGTGTTGTCTGTCACCTGCATGGTTTAGGGTTAGGGGAGTAGTGTTGTCTGCCTCCTGCATGGTTCAGGGTTAGGGGAGTAGTGTTGTCTGCCACCTGCATGGTTCAGGGTTAGGGGAGTAGTGTTGTCTGTCACCTGCATGGTTTAGGGTTAGGGGAGTAGTGTTGTCTGTCACCTGCATGGTTTAGGGTTAGGGGAGTAGTGTTGTCTGCCTCCTGCATGGTTCAGGGTTAGGGGAGTAGTGTTGTCTGCCTCCTGCATGGTTTAGGGTTAGGGGAGTAGTGTTGTCTGTCGCCTGCATGGTTTAGGGTTAGGGGAGTAGTGTTGTCTGCCACCTGCATGGTTTAGGGTTAGGGGAGTAGTGTTGTCTGCCTCCTGCATGGTTTAGGGTTAGGGGAGTAGTGTTGTCTGCCACGCTGCATGGTTTAGGGTTAGGGGAGTAGTGTTGTCTGTCACCTGCATGGTTCAGGGTTAGGGGAGTAGTGTTGTCTGCCACCTGCATGGTTCAGGGTTAGGGGAGTAGTGTTGTCTGCCTCCTGCATGGTTCAGGGTTAGGGGAGTAGTGTTGTCTGCCACCTGCATGGTTCAGGGTTAGGGGAGTAGTGTTGTCTGTCTGCCACCTGCATGGTTTAGGGTTAGGGGAGTAGTGTTGTCTGTCACCTGCATGGTTTAGGGTTAGGGGAGTAGTGTTGTCTGTCACCTGCATGGTTTAGGGTTAGGGGAGTAGTGTTGTCTGCCTCCTGCATGGTTTAGGGTTAGGGGAGTAGTGTTGTCTGCCTCCTGCATGGTTTAGGGTTAGGGGAGTAGTGTTGTCTGTCACCTGCATGGTTTAGGGTTAGGGGAGTAGTGTTGTCTGTCACCTGCATGGTTCAGGGTTAGGGGAGTAGTGTTGTCTGCCTCCTGCATGGTTTAGGGTTAGGGGAGTAGTGTTGTCTGTCACCTGCATGGTTCAGGGTTAGGGGAGTAGTGTTGTCTGCCTCCTGCATGGTTCAGGGTTAGGGGAGTAGTGTTGTCTGCCCTGCATGGTTCAGGGTTAGGGGAGTAGTGTTGTCTGCCACCTGCATGGTTCAGGGTTAGGGGAGTAGTGTTGTCTGTCACCTGCATGGTTTAGGGTTAGGGGAGTAGTGTTGTCTGTCACCTGCATGGTTTAGGGTTAGGGGAGTAGTGTTGTCTGCCTCCTGCATGGTTCAGGGTTAGGGGAGTAGTGTTGTCTGCCACCTGCATGGTTTAGGGTTAGGGGAGTAGTGTTGTCTGTCACCTGCATGGTTTAGGGTTAGGGGAGTAGTGTTGTCTGCCACCTGCATGGTTTAGGGTTAGGGGAGTAGTGTTGTCTGCCTCCTGCATGGTTTAGGGTTAGGGGAGTAGTGTTGTCTGTCACCTGCATGGTTTAGGGTTAGGGGAGTAGTGTTGTCTGCCTCCTGCATGGTTCAGGGTTAGGGGAGTAGTGTTGTCTGCCACCTGCATGGTTCAGGGTTAGGGGAGTAGTGTTGTCTGTCACCTGCATGGTTTAGGGTTAGGGGAGTAGTGTTGTCTGTCACCTGCATGGTTTAGGGTTAGGGGAGTAGTGTTGTCTGCCTCCTGCATGGTTTAGGGTTAGGGGAGTAGTGTTGTCTGTCACCTGCATGGTTTAGGGTTAGGGGAGTAGTGTTGTCTGCCTCCTGCATGGTTCAGGGTTAGGGGAGTAGTGTTGTCTGCCACCTGCATGGTTCAGGGTTAGGGGAGTAGTGTTGTCTGTCACCTGCATGGTTTAGGGTTAGGGGAGTAGTGTTGTCTGTCACCTGCATGGTTTAGGGTTAGGGGAGTAGTGTTGTCTGCCTCCTGCATGGTTCAGGGTTAGGGGAGTAGTGTTGTCTGCCTCCTGCATGGTTTAGGGTTAGGGGAGTAGTGTTGTCTGTCGCCTGCATGGTTTAGGGTTAGGGGAGTAGTGTTGTCTGCCACCTGCATGGTTTAGGGTTAGGGGAGTAGTGTTGTCTGCCTCCTGCATGGTTTAGGGTTAGGGGAGTAGTGTTGTCTGCCTGCTGCATGGTTTAGGGTTAGGGGAGTAGTGTTGTCTGTCACCTGCATGGTTCAGGGTTAGGGGAGTAGTGTTGTCTGTCACCTGCATGGTTCAGGGTTAGGGGAGTAGTGTTGTCTGCCTCCTGCATGGTTCAGGGTTAGGGGAGTAGTGTTGTCTGCCTCCTGCATGGTTCAGCGTTAGGGGAGTAGTGTTGTCTGCCACCTGCATGGTTCAGGGTTAGGGGAGTAGTGTTGTCTGTCACCTGCATGGTTTAGGGTTAGGGGAGTAGTGTTGTCTGTCACCTGCATGGTTTAGGGTTAGGGGAGTAGTGTTGTCTGCCTCCTGCATGGTTCAGGGTTAGGGGAGTAGTGTTGTCTGCCTCCTGCATGGTTTAGGGTTAGGGGAGTAGTGTTGTCTGTCACCTGCATGGTTTAGGGTTAGGGGAGTAGTGTTGTCTGCCACCTGCATGGTTTAGGGTTAGGGGAGTAGTGTTGTCTGCCTCCTGCCTGCATGGTTTAGGGTTAGGGGAGTAGTGTGTGTCTGCCTCCTGCATGGTTTAGGGTTAGGGGAGTAGTGTTGTCTGTCACCTGCATGGTTCAGGGTTAGGGGAGTAGTGTTGTCGCCCCTGCATGGTTTAGGGTTAGGGGAGTAGTGTTGTCTGTCACCTGCATGGTTCAGGGTTAGGGGAGTAGTGTTGTCTGCCTCCTGCATGGTTCAGGGTTAGGGGAGTAGTGTTGTCGTCACCTGCATGGTTCAGGGTTAGGGGAGTAGTGTTGTCTGCCTCCTGCATGGTTTAGGGTTAGGGGAGTAGTGTTGTCTGCCTCCTGCATGGTTTAGGGTTAGGGGAGTAGTGTTGTCTGTCACCTGCATGGTTCAGGGTTAGGGGAGTAGTGTTGTCTGTCACCTGCATGGTTCAGGGTTAGGGGAGTAGTGTTGTCTGTCACCTGCATGGTTTAGGGTTAGGGGAGTAGTGTTGTCTGCCTCCTGCATGGTTTAGGGTTAGGGGAGTAGTGTTGTCTGTCACCTGCATGGTTCAGGGTTAGGGGAGTAGTGTTGTCGGTCACCTGCATGGTTCAGGGTTAGGGGAGTAGTGTTGTCTGTCACACAATGCTGTGAACACTGAGGCTGTCCTAACAACTTAACAAATGTGGTTATTTCACAACTAGCACAACAGTTTTTTGCGTGCAAGTGTACAAATGTGCAATCATACCATCGGAGCAAGTCATTCTTAAACCGTCAAGGGATTAAAAACAATGTTTATACGTCATTGGATGCAGACTCTTACGTAACGTTTCCTTGTCTGGTGTGAACAAAAGTTTGTTTGTTTTTTGATGCCAGCAGTTGTTGAGGAAGCATTAAAAAACATAATAGAGTTCCAAATAGCACCCTATTCTCTAGTTAGTGCACTACTTTTGACCAGGGCCCTATCCCTAGGGATATAGTAAATAGGGAATAAGGTGCCATTTGGAATGCATTAATAGTGTCCCGATCATAATCAAGCTGTGCCCACTTGTTGTTGTGATGTTCTGGCTTGGCATAGTTGACTTCTGAAAAAAAACACGTTTTTCACAGGGACATTACACATGACCTTCTGTGTTGAAGTCAGTATGTTCAGTAGATAAGACGCTGTCTACAGCACATTACACACAAACACACACAAACACACACACATATCATACAGCCCAGTGCAAGTCCGTCCTATATCAAGATCTCTCTGCCTCGCAACACAACCCCCTCATAACGCTTCTCTTGTCCTCAGAAGACATCTAACGCCCCCAATAATTATCATCATCGTCATCCACACCAGACCAGTGTCCTCTTCACTCAACATATTACGAACCAAAACATCAAAAGCTATGTCAGGGACAGAACATTCAGCACTTAGGCTACAACTGAGTGTGTTGAAATGTGTGTTAAAATGTAATTTCTTACTTTTCTAAATGCCTGTGCTGCGGCAATGGTACATTTGCTAATTGTGACAAACTCTCTTACAAGGTCACTTTTGTAATCAAAACAATAAAGGGTATGTCAGGAGATTTAACATCTTCACTGAATTACAGAATCTCTGATAGGAGAGAACAGAATATTGCTGTAATCAGGACAATGAGCCTTCTACCGACCTAACTCACCGTACTATGGTGTACTTCTAAGTTATACAAATATACGTCTGCTAAATCCGAACCAATAGCACATGATCAGAAACAACACTTCTGCTTACAATAACTCTGTGGCTTATAAGAACACTACAGCCCCTGCCCTGTGGATCTCATCAGGTCACGGTAGTGTATGTTAGTGAATGATAACACAGGGGCCTGCAGAGTCAGAAGTTCCACTGTTACCCAGGGTTCTTTGAGGTGAAGCTGGCTGCTGTACTGTAGCAGCCGAGTTCCAATGTCCTGTTTTATGTTCTAGAACATTGACTTGATATCAAAGACCTTGATTCTGTAGTCCACCAGTGTGTTATATAATCACCGTGTCTTTCGACAGATATTTGGTGTTCCCTCTAAAATAGAAGGGGGTCAAGGATCTTAAAAAGGGATAAAAATTGAGCTAAAAAAAATGTGTGATCCAAATGTTTAACCCTTGTGTGGTGTTCGGCTCTGTGGGAGTTTTCAAGGCCTGGGGTTAAATATGGCCAACTGCTCTTTGACACTGTCAAACTTCCAACTGTCAAATATCTCTCACTGTCAAACTTCCAACTGTCAAACATCTCTCACTGTCAAAATTCCAACTGTCAAACATCTCTCACTGTCAAACTTCCAACTGTCAAACATCTCTCACTGTCAAACATCTCTCACTGTCAAACATCTCTCACTGTCAAACATCTCTCACTGTCAAACATCTCTCACTGTTAAACATCTCTCACTGTCAAACATCTCTCACTGTCAAACATCTCTCACTGTTAAACATCTCTCACTGTCAAACATCTCTCACTGTTAAACATCTCTCACTGTCAAACATCTCTCACTGTTAAACATCTCTCACTGTCAAACATCTCTCACTGTTAAACATCTCTCACTGTTAAACATCTCTCACTGTCAAACATCTCTCACTGTCAAACATCTCTCACTGTTAAACATCTCTCACTGTCAAACATCTCTCACTGTTATAAATCTCTCACTGTTAAACATCTCTCACTGTTAAACATCTCTCACTGTCAAACATCTCTCACTGTCAAACATCTCTCACTGTTAAACATCTCTCACTGTCAAACATCTCTCAATGTCAAACATCTCTCACTGTCAAACATCTCTCACTGTTAAACTTCCAACTGTCAAACATCTCTCACTGTCAAACATCTCTCACTGTTAAACATCTCTCACTGTTAAACTTCCAACTGTCAAACATCTCTCACTGTCAAACATCTCTCACTGTCAAACATCTCTCACTGTCAAACATCTCTCACTGTCAAACATCTCTCACTGTCAAACATCTCTCACTGTTAAACTTCCAACTGTCAAACATCTCTCACTGTCAAACATCTCTCACTGTCAAACATCTCTCACTGTCAAACATCTCTCACTGTTAAACTTCCAACTGTCAAACATCTCTCACTGTCAAACATCTCTCACTGTCAAACATCTCTCACTGTCAAACATCTCTCACTGTCAAACATCTCTCACTGTTAAACATCTCTCACTGTCAAACATCTCTCACTGTTAAACATCTCTCACTGTCAAACATCTCTCACTGTTAAACTTCCAACTGTCAAATATCTCTCACTGTCAAACTTCCAACTGTCAAACATCTCTCACTGTCAAAATTCCAACTGTCAAACATCTCTCACTGTCAAACATCTCTCACTGTCAAACATCTCTCACTGTCAAACATCTCTCACTGTTAAACATCTCTCACTGTCAAACATCTCTCACTGTTAAACTTCCAACTGTCAAACATCTCTCACTGTCAAACATCTCTCACTGTTAAACATCTCTCACTGTCAAACATCTCTCACTGTCAAACATCTCTCACTGTTAAACTTCCAACTGTCAAACATCTCTCACTGTCAAACATCTCTCACTGTTAAACATCTCTCACTGTCAAACATCTCTCACTGTTAAACTTCCAACTGTCAAACATCTCTCACTGTCAAACATCTCTCACTGTTAAACTTCCAACTGTCAAACATCTCTCACTGTCAAACATCTCTCACTGTCAAACATCTCTCACTGTTAAACTTCCAACTGTCAAACATCTCTCACTGTTAAACTTCCAACTGTCAAACATCTCTCACTGTCAAACATCTCTCACTGTTAAACTTCCAACTGTCAAACATCTCTCACTGTCAAACATCTCTCAATGTCAAACATCTCTCAATGTCAAACATCTCTCACTGTCAAACATCTCTCACTGTTAAACATCTCTCACTGTTAAACTTCCAACTGTCAAACATCTCTCACTGTCAAACATCTCTCACTGTCAAACATCTCTCACTGTTAAACTTCCAACTGTCAAACATCTCTCACTGTCAAACATCTCTCACTGTCAAACATCTCTCACTGTTAAACTTCCAACTGTCAAACATCTCTCACTGTCAAACATCTCTCACTGTCAAACATCTCTCAATGTCAAACATCTCTCACTGTCAAACATCTCTCACTGTTAAACATCTCTCACTGTTAAACATCTCTCACTGTTAAACTTCCAACTGTCAAACATCTCTCACTGTCAAACATCTCTCACTGTCAAACATCTCTCACTGTTAAACTTCCAACTGTCAAACATCTCTCACTGTCAAACTTCCCACTGTCAAACATCTCTCACTGTCAAACTTCCAACTGTCAGAAGTCTCTCACTGTCAAACTTCCAACTGTCAAACATCTCTCACTGTCAAACATCTCTCACTGTTAAAAATCTCTCACTGTCAAACATCTCTCACTGTTAAACTTCCAACTGTCAAACATCTCTCACTGTCAAACATCTCTCACTGTCAAACATCTCTCACTGTCAAACATCTCTCAATGTCAAACATCTCTCACTGTTAAACTTCCAACTGTCAAACATCTCTCACTGTCAAACATCTCTCACTGTCAAACATCTCTCACTGTTAAACTTCCAACTGTCAAACATCTCTCACTGTCAAACTTCCAACTGTCAAACATCTCTCACTGTCAAACATCTCTCACTGTCAAACATCTCTCACTGTTAAAAATCTCTCACTGTCAAACATCTCTCACTGTTATAAATCTCTCACTGTCTAACATCTCTCACTGTCAAACATTTCTCACTGTTAAACTTCCAACTGTCAAACATCTCTCACTGTCAAAATTCCAACTGTCAAACATCTCTCACTGTCAAACTTCCAACTGTCAAACATCTCTCACTGTCAAACTTCCAACTGTCAAACATCTCTCACTGTCAAAATTCCAACTGTCAAACATCTCTCACTGTCAAACATCTCTCACTGTCAAACATCTCTCACTGTCAAACTTCCAACTGTCAAACATCTCTCACTGTCAAACTTCCAACTGTCAAACATCTCTCACTGTCAAACATCTCTCACTGTCAAACATCTCTCACTGTTAAAAATCTCTCACTGTCAAACATCTCTCACTGTTAAACTTCCAACTGTCAAACATCTCTCACTGTCAAACATCTCTCACTGTTAAAAATCTCTCACTGTCTAACATCTCTCACTGTCAAACATCTCTCACTGTTAAACTTCAACTGTCAAACATCTCTCACTGTTAAAAATCTCTCACTGTCAAACATCTCTCACTGTTAAACTTCCAACTGTCAAACATATCTCACTGTCAAACTTCCAACTGTCAAACATCTCTCACTGTCAAACATCTCTCACTGTCAAACATCTCTCACTGTCAAACATCTCTCACTGTTAAACATCTCTCACTGTTAAACATCTCTCACTGTCAAACATCTCTCACTGTCAAACATCTCTCACTGTTAAACATCTCTCACTGTTAAACATCTCTCACTGTCAAACATCTCTCACTGTCAAACATCTCTCACTGTTAAACATCTCTCACTGTCAAACATCTCTCACTGTCAAACATCTCTCACTGTCAAACATCTCTCACTGTTAAACATCTCTCACTGTTAAACATCTCTCACTGTCTGTTCAATTAAACCAGAAAATAAACTGGTCATAAACCACTCCCCTTTTCTTGCATTTATACTTTTTAGAAAATGTTTCTTATAGAAATCAGGACCTTCATAAACACTCATGTGGTTCCTGTGTACTTCCTCTACAATGGCCATGGTGTAGGTGGTCCTTAATAAGGCTTCCTGTCACAGGACAACAGAGCACACCCGTACAAGGACAGCAAGTTCACATCGTAGACTTTCTCTTCATCTGCCTGTAATTCACACAGGACCAATGAGGTGTTATAAACATGACATGGATTTACGGTAAGAATCTCCCCAGTAAAGGACACTGTGAGGAACTAGGCCTACGTCCCAAATGACACCCTATTCCCTGCATAGTGCACAGATTTTGACCAGAAAACAATCTGAACTATATAGGGACTAGGGGTACCATTTGGGATGCAGTCCTTGATTTAACCTATCCTCTATGGAGTCCATGATTTGACTCTCTAATGACGTACTTGTGTACTTCACGTAAAACATTTGAAGACCACACCCTGGTAGTCGAAAATCAACGAGTGCTCCTGCTTTATGGAATGTTCTGGACATCTAACCGTACTCCACTACCACCATGTGCCTGGTGATTGTCCTCTATGGAATGTTCTGGACATCTATCCGTACTCCACTACCACCATGTGCCTGGTGATTGTCCTCTATGGAATGTTCTGGACATCTATCCGTACTCCACTACCTCCATGTGCCTGGTGATTGTCCTCTATGGAATGTTCTGGACATCTATCCGTACTCCACTACCACCATGTGCCTGGTGATTGTCCTCTGGACCTACAGAAGAAGTGAAACAGAACAGCCTGCGGAATGTTCCGGTTGGAATGTTTATGATGCTCGTTTTAGAACGTCTTATCAGAACACAAGGTAATAATCACATGAACTGTTGGACACATTTGGAGTATTGCCTAGTCCAGGGATGTTCCACAAAGTACCTTTAAGGATTGATTCACGTAATTGCACACAGACCATGTGTGGTGTATTGTTGTTGGTTGTTGGTTGTGGCCCGGGAGGCTGCTTCCTCGTTTAAAAACCCACTGAGTTGAGGACAACTTGTACTGAAATGAACATCACTGCTTTCACTTTGAACAGTAAGCGACACGTGAGGTGGGTAAAACACACATACACGAGCAGGAGCACATTCACATATACTTACACACACGCACACACACACACACACACATATGCACGCGCACACACACACACACACACACACACACACACACACACACACACACACACACACACACACACACACACACACACACACACACACACACACACACACACACACACACACACACACACACACACACACACACACACACAATGAGTACAATAGCTACGTGACCACCAACACCACCTTACTGGTGGAGAGTAAATCCCTTCTTCACCGCTGACATCCACCTAGTGGTTGTTTTGAAGGTGTGTGAGGTGGGCCGTCTATACTTATATAAAACCTACACTTTCTCTTTCTGATCTTCTAACGCAACGTGGGTGTGGCTTCATGAAAATGATCGCAATAGCAGCAGCTCAGTGATTTGCCGGCTCCAACGCAGTTCCACCTCCGACCACCGCCGTAACATCTGCTATACGGGTGTCTGCTATCGCCGCTTAACGCTTGAGCTGATTGAATTAAGGCCTTTGTTTAATTTGGGTGTTAAGTCTATAGGAACTACTGAAACAATACTGCATCACAGCAGTACTTCATACCGCTACCTGCACCAGTATAGTCAACACATCCTGCTGATCTACTGTTAACACCAGTATAGTCAACACACCCTGCTGATCTACTGTTAACACCAGTATAGTCAACACACCCTGCTGATCTACTGTTAACACCAGTATAGTCAACACACCCTGCTGATCTACTGTTAACACCAGTATAGTCAACACACCATGCTGATCTACTGTTAACACCAGTATTGTCAACACACCATGCTGATCTACTGTTAACACCAGTATAGTCAACACACACATGCACGTACACATGCAGTTGAAGTCGGAAGTTTACATACACTTTAGCCAAATACATTTAAACTCAGTTTTTCACAATTCCTGACATTTAATCCGAGTAAAGATTCCCTGTTTTAGGTCAGTTAGGATCACCACTTTATTTTAAGAATGTGAAATGTCAGAATAATAGTAGAGAGAATGATTTATTTCAGCTTTTATTTCTTTCATCACATTCCCAGTGGGTCAGACGTTTACATACACTCAATTAGTATTTGGTAGCATTGCCTTTAAATTGATTAATTTAGGTCAAACGTTTCGGGTAGCCTTCCACAAGCTTCCCACAATAAGTTGGGTGAATTTTGGCCCTTTCCTCCTGACAGAGCTGGTGTAACTGAGTCAGGTTTGTAGGCCTCCTTGTTCGCACACGCTTTTTCAGTTCTTCCCACAAATTTTCTATATGATTGAGGTCAGGGCTTTGTGGTGGTCACTCCAATACCTTGACTTTGTTGTCCTTAAGCCATTTGGCCACAACTTTGTAAGTATGCTTGGGATCATTGTCCAGCTGGAAGAACAATTTGCGACCAAGCTTTAACTTCCTGACTGATGTCTTGAGATGTTGCTTCAATATATCCACATAATTGCCATTCTTCATGATGTCATCTATTTTGTGAGGTGCACCAGTCCCTCCTGCAGCAAAGCACCCACACAACATGATGCTGCCACCCCCGTGCTTCACGGTTGGGATGGTGTTCTTCGGCTTGCAAGCATCCCCCTTTTTCCTCCAAACATAACGATGGTCATTATGGCCAAACGGTTCTATTTTTGTTTCATCAGACCAGAGGACATTTCTCCAAAAAGTACCATCTTTGTCCCCATGTGCAGTTGCAAACCGTAATCTGGCTTTTTTATGGCGGTTTTGGAGCAGTGGCTTATTCCTTGCTGAGCAGCCTTTCAGGTCATGTCGATATAGGACTTGTTTTACTGTGGATATAGCTACTTTTGTACCTGTTTCCACCAGCATCTTCACAAGATCCTTTGCTGTTGTTCTGGGATTGATTTGCACTTTTCGCACCAAAGTACGTTCCTCTCTAGGAGACAGAACGCGTATCCTTCATGAGCGGTATGACGGCTGCTTGGTCCCATGGTGTTTATACTTGCATACTATTGTTTGTACAGATTCTACCATCAGGTGTTTGGAAATTGCTCCCATGAGCCAGACTTGTGGATGTCTACAATTTGTTTTCTGAGGTCTTGGCTGATTTCTTTTGATTTTCCCATAATGTCAAGCAAAGAGGCACTGAGTTTGAAGGTAGGCCTTGAAATACATCCACAGGTACACCTCCAATTGACTCAAATTATGTCAATTAGCCTATCAGAAGCTTCTAAAGCCATGACATAATTTTCTGGAATTTACCAAGCTGTTTAAAGGCACAGTCAACGAAGTGTATGTAAACTTCTGGCCTATTGGAATTGTGATGCAGTGAATTATAAGTGAAATAATCTGTCTGTTAACAATTGACTTGTGTCATGCACAAAATAGATATCCTAACCGACTTGCCAAAACTATAGTTTGTTAACAAGAAATTTGTGGAGTGGCTGAAAAAACGAGTTTTAATGACTCCTTCCGAAGTGTATGTAAACTTCCAACTTCAACTGAATACACACACAACACAATGTCCTCGCAGCAGATGTCTCCCCTCATTCAGAAACGGTTACACACGTAACCTGCTGTACTGGAGCTGAAACCAGCATGCTACACATTGTGACACTCTCAAGAAAAGTAGATTGCTGTTAAATATGTCTTATAGTACACAAAGTCACCTCTTCTCACTGTAAAAGCATGTACAGCACACACCACAAGAGCTCCCAAATTATACCCTGGAACAGGTTTTAGAATTTGTATATCTAGTCTGAGGTCCTCCACACTGTGTATCTGTCTCGATTTAATAGCTAATCCAATGGCTCATATCCAGTGGATCTGTCTTGATTTGATAGCTAATCCAATGGCTCATATCCTCTACACAGTGTATCTGGCTCGATTTGATAGCTAATCCAATGGATTATATTGTGCACAAGTTACACAGTTATCCTCTCTACTTGTGTGTTGAGTGTGGAAAATGTATAAAAACTTTAATCTGCCAACTTCACCGTCTATATTTCAGAACGCAAAACACTGAATACAGGTCATCGTTACGACAAGTGTTCTTTCATAAAGAAACAGATTAAATGATACGCGTTATAGAATTATATTAATAATGTCAGCTATAGTACATTGGGATGATTCAGCAGTGTTCCACATATATTCTGGTTCTTATTGCCTCCTATTACCATAATGCATGTCTGAAAGAATGAACTGAGCTGCAGGGTTTTGGTTTGGAAAATAACATTACTTTTCACACTTAGCCTTATCTGGGCACGAGCAATCTGAAAAATGTACTACAAGACTCGTTCCCTTTTAGTAGTTGTGCCACAAACCGTTTTTGACTGTCTGAGTGCACGTGTGTGTGCCTGTGTGTTTGTGAGCGCAATAGTTTAGGACACAATGTTCCAGACATTGAAAGTAGGTCAAATAGTTCAGACAAGAGAGAAGAGAGAGAGAGGAGAGAGAACTGAAGGGTTATACCGCACCCTACTGGATATATAGGATACTGCAACAACACATGGCCCTGTAGTACTCTGCCCGAGAACTGAAGGGATATACCGTCCCCTACTGGATATATAGGATACTGCAACAACACATGGCCCTGTAGTACTCTGCCAGAAAACTGAAGGGATATATCGCCCCCTACTGGATATATAGGGTACTGCAGTAAAAGGTGGGCCTGCAGTACTCTGCCATTTTGTCATCTGTCTAATACTGCCAGTCTATGGTTATGGCTGGGACACGCAGGTCAATACATGTACAAACACACACTAAACATACATTATATAGGTATTTCTCTGAAGGATAACGGAACATGTGACTAATACAGCACAGAAGATTATTTTGTCTTTCATGCCTTGATGATTTCTTGTTGTTAACCATCTTTAACTTAGAAAGACACACACTACTTACCCTTGTATTAGTTGCCTTTCCTGGGCCTGGAAGCACTAGGATTATAAAAAAAATTGAATTGTTGAGAAACATATTCCAACACACCCTCCTTTTCCTATCAATAAATTCTCCTTTTTCCTCTCAAATGTAACAGTATTTTAAGTATTTTTTAGTAAGTAGCTTTGGCTTGTGTGAGCCAGAACAGCTCATAGGATCAGTGGACCTATCACCTGTTTCTGTAGCCAGAGGTAGCTTGATGTACAAGTACATCCCCTGCCTATCGCAGGGCCTTGCCCCTAATCCATCTCCTTAATGATGAGTAACAAGCAGAGAGACACATCGGGTCACATTTTTACAGTCTTTGGAATGACTCGGCCAGGGATCGAACTCCCAACCTTCCAATCTCAGGGCAGACACTCTAACCACAGAATTGGTATTTCAAGACAGCTAGTAACAGCGGTGTAGAACTAGTCTACAGAACAGACACCTGTTTTATCAGACTAAATTTAGGAATTAACAAGTATTATGAATTAATTATATTCTCCATTGCCACATGATGGCGATCTTGAACAACAGTTCTGAATCTGAATTTGTCCAGCAGAACTGGCTGTAAACATGACAAAAGTGAGTCATTCAACTGATCTGGAGAGAAAGTCGAAATGGGTCTATCTGTGAAAAAAATAATAAAAATAAAATAAAAAAGGTAAATTGAACTTCTATTTTGTCATTTGTTTGACATTTGTTGAGTGTTATTCACTTCTGTCTCTGATTGTAAATATTTTTTCTCTGCTTTCAAGGAGAGCGGCTGTGTGTGTCCCTAATGGCCCCTATTCCCTACATAGTGCACTACCATAGGACTCTGGTTAAAGTAGTGCACTACATAGGGAATAGGGTGCCATTTGGGACACATCCCATATACATGTTGTAGTGCGGCGTTCGATGAAAGGAAAAACACTTTCTCCCTCTTCTTTGCTTTAATGCCATGGTCACGGCTAAGGGGGATACTTTGTTTGGACTGCTATTCCAATTTGATCCATTTGACAGGACTGATAAAATATGCTGTGTTCTCTATAACAGGACTGACTAAAGATGTTATGTGTTCTCTATAACAGGACTGACTAGAGATGTTATGTGTTCTCTATAACAGGACTGACTAGAGATGTTATGTGTTCTCTATAGCAGGACTGATTAGAGATGCTATGTGTTCTCTATAACAGGACTGACTAGAGATGTTATGTGTTCTCTATAGCAGGACTGATTAGAGATGCTATGTGTTCTCTATAACAGGACTGACTAGAGATGTTATGTGTTCTCTATAACAGGACTGACTAAAGATGTTATGTGTTCTCTATAACAGGACTGACTAGAGATGTTATGTGTTCTCTATAACAGGACTGACTAGAGATGTTATGTGTTCTCTATAGCAGGACTGATTAGAGATGCTATGTGTTCTCTATAACAGGACTGACTAGAGATGTTATGTGTTCTCTATAGCAGGACTGATTAGAGATGCTATGTGTTCTCTATAACAGGACTGACTAGAGATGTTATGTGTTCTCTATAACAGGACTGACTAGAGATGCTATGTGTTCTCTATAACAGGACTGACTAGAGATGTTATGTGTTCTCTATAACAGGACTGATTAGAGATGCTATGTGTTCTCTATAACAGGACTGACTAGAGATGTTATGTGTTCTCTATAACAGGACTGATTAGAGATGCTATGTGTTCTCTATAACAGGACTGACTAGAGATGTTATGTGTTCTCTATAACAGGACTGACTAGAGATGCTATGTGTTCTCTATAACAGGACTGACTGGAGATGTTATGTGTTCTCTATAGCAGGACTGATTAGAGATGCTATGTGTTCTCTATAACAGGACTGACTAAAGATGCTGTGTGTTCTCTATAACAGGACTGACTAAAGATGCTGTGTGTTCTCTATAACAGGACTGACTAAAGATGCTGTGTGTTCTCTATAACAGGACTGACTAAAGATGCTATGTGTTCTCTATAACAGGACTGATTAGAGATGCTATGTGTTCTCTATAACAGGACTGATTAGAGATGCTATGTGTTCTCTATAACAGGACTGATTAGAGATGCTATGTGTTCTCTATAACAGGACTGACTAAAGATGCTATGTGTTCTCTATAACAGGACTGACTAAAGATGCTATGTGTTCTCTATAACAGGACTGACTAGAGATGCTATGTGTTCTCTATAACAGGACTGACTAGAGATGTTATGTGTTCTCTATAACAGGACTGATTAGAGATGCTATGTGTTCTCTATAACAGGACTGACTAAAGATGCTATGTGTTCTCTATAACAGGACTGATTAGAGATGCTATGTGTTCTCTATAACAGGACTGACTAGAGATGTTATGTGTTCTCTATAACAGGACTGATTAAAGATGCTGTGTGTTCTCTATAACAGGACTGATTAAAGATGCTGTGTGTTCTCTATAACAGGACTGACTAAAGATGCTGTGTGTGCACCGCACAGCTAAAGGTTGGTCATTTTTATGTGTTTCGTAGAAGCTGTTTGTATTCGTATTTGTATTTATGATGGTTCCCCATTAGTTCCTTTAGTTCCTGCCAAGGTAGCAGCTACTCTTTCTGGAGCCAAGCAACATTTATTCAGTTATACATTTGAAAAACATTGCAATATATTTATAACATATTTCACAACATATTAAGAGTGTGCTCTCAGGCCTCTACTCTACTACCACATATATATAACACATAATCCATGAGTACATGTGTGTATAGTGTGTATGTTATTGTGTGTTTGTATGAATGTGTCTATGTTTGTGTCTCTTCACAGTCCCTGCTGTTCCATAAGGTGTATTTTTATCAATATTTTTTAACCTAATTTTACTACTGGCATGAGTTACTTCATGTGGAATAGAGTTCCATGTAGTCACGGCTCTATGTAGTACTGTGCCTCCCATTGTCTGTTCTGGACTTGGGGATTGTGAAGACACCTCTGGTGGCATGTCTTGTGGGGTATGTATGGGTGTCCGAGCTGTGTGCCAGTAGTTCAAACAGACCGCTCAGAGCATTCAATATGTCAATGCCTCACACAAATAGTAAAGTAGTGATGCAGTCAATCTCTCCTCCATTTTGAGTCAGGAGAGATTGACATGCATAATGTTATCTCTCTGTGTACATCCAAGGGCCACATTATTTCCACATTATTCACTGCAAGATTTAGTTGAGGTTTAGGGTTAAGTGAATGATTTGTCCCAAATACAATGATTTTAGTTTTCGAACAATTTAGGACTGACTTATTCCTTGCCACCCATTCTGAAAATAACTGCAGCTCTTTGTTAAGTTTTGCAGTGATTTCAGTTGCTGTAGTAGCTGACGTGTATAGTGTTGAGTCATCCGCATACATAGACACACTGGCCTTACTCAATGCCAGTGGCATGGGAGGAGGTCAGAGACCTGGCCGTGTGGTGCCAGGACCACAACCTCTCCCTCAATGTGATCAAGACAAAGGAGATGATTGTTGACTACAGGGAAAAGAGGCCCGAGCACGCCCCCATTCTCATCGACGGGGCTGCAGTGGAGCAGGTTGAGAGCTTCAAGTTCCTTGGTGTCCACATCACCAACAAACTAACATGGTCCAAGCACACCAAGACAGTCGTGAAGAGGGCACGACAAAACCTATTCCCCCACAGGAGACCGAAAAGATTTGGAATGGGTCCTCAGATCCTCAAAAGGTTCTACAGCTGCACCATCGAGAGCGTACTGACTGGTTGCATCACTGCCTGGTATGGCAACTGCTCGGCCTCCGACCGCAAGGCACTACAGAGGGTAGTGCGAACGGCCCAGTACATCACTGGGGCCAAGCTTCCTGCCATCCAGGACCTCTATACCAGGCGGTGTCAGAGGAAGGCCCTAAAAATTGTCAAAGACTCCAGCCACCCTAATCATAGACTGTTCTCTCTGCTACTGCAAGGCAAGCAGTACTGCAGCGACCAAGTCTAGGTCCAAGAGACTTCTAAAGAGCTTCTACCCCCCAAGCCATAAGATTCCTGAACATCTAGTCAAATGGCTACCCAGACTATTTAAAGCGCCCCACCCCTATTGTTATTCCACTGCTGATCTTTAATTATTTGTTACTTTTATCTCTTATTCTTATCTGTATTTTTTTAACTGCATTGTTGGTTAGGGGCTCGTAAGTAAGCATTTCACTGTAAGGTGAATACACCTGTTGTATTCGACGCATGTGACTAATAACATTTGATTTGATTTGATATAATTTGATGTCATTAGTAAAGATTGAAAAAAGTAAGGGGCCTAGACAGCTGCCCTGGGGAATTCCTGATTCTACCTGGATTTTTTTGGAGAGGCTTCCATTAAAGAACACCCTCTGTGTACCGCTAGACAGGTAACTCTTTATCCACAATATAGCAGGGGGTGTTAAGTCATAACACATAAATTTTTCCAGCAACAGACTATGATTGATAATGTCAAAAGCCGCACTGAAGTCAAACAAGAAATCCCCCACAATCTTTTTATCATCAATTTCTCTCAGCTTATCATCAGTCTTTTGTGTAAGTGCTGTGCTTGTTGAATGTCCTTCTCTATAAGGAAGAACATTATTCTGCTTACATTACAAATCACCTAAATAAACTAAAACGAAATAATGTACGGAATATGAAATGGTTCTTGAACGTGTCTGAAACACCTTGGAGAGAAAATGTGATTAAGAGGGGTGATGTCTCATTCATTCACTCACCAAACCCTGTTCGTGGTTTCAGTTGGTTCACATCGATTGCGAGGGGACCAAAATGAGACCATTTGTGTCATGAGGAGGTTAATGTGGTTGATAACTAAAACATAGTTTAACAATATTGCCCGCAACAACTTGTATTTCCTGATTCATTTTAGTTCTTTCTTACTTGTTGATGTTAAGAGGAATTGGAGTGAAGTCTGTCCAGAGCCTTGTTCAGCTACAGTGGACTGTATGAACGTTCAATCGTAGAATTACACATACTGTAGAACACTCAAAGTCATTTAATAGGATCTCTATGTTTTCAACATAATATAGGAAGTAATTGCTTATTCACAAATCCTTGACCAAGCATAGAATTTCAAAGCCACTAATTAAACAGCAACCCGAGGGTATTGGTACTATGAATGGCAGTTTGTAAAGATGTATGGAGACTGACCACTAGAGCGGGACATAAAGAACCCAGAGTCATCATGATTCATCTTTCCATACTGGACTAGAGCGGGACATAAAGAACCCAGAGTCATCATGATTCATCTTTCCATACTGGACTAGAGCGGGACATAAAGAACCCAGAGTCATCATGATTAATCTTCCCATACTGGACTGGAGCAGGACATAAAGATCCCAGAATCAATAGCCTCCTTATTGATAGGGACGTCCGCAAATTAAGATTATATTTACCAGTTTAAAACATCTTTCAATACATCACAGTAATTCAAATGTATTTCCACATACAGAGAGTCCACAACACATCCAAAGGTTTAAGGTCAAGGGTAGAAAACATACCACACACACAAAACCTCTGTGTTATGAAGACTAGTCTATAGCTCTCCCAGAGCCGAGACGTTCTGCTCATTGTGTTGAAAGGCCTCTGTATCAAGTTTGAGTAAAGAAAAGGGGCAGACCTGTCTTTGAGGCAGTGATGTCTTACAGGGCACATTGAGCCATCAAATAGGCTGCCGCCAGAAGCATTGTTGAAAAAGTACATGCGGGGGTTGGTGATTTGGCCTTGGATTAACAAGGGAAAAGGGGCTGGATGGAAGCTTTCGGCTTTTAGCGGCTCAAAACAAGTATTCTCATACAATGAGAGGGATACTTCTCTCTCTCCTTCTCCTCCCCCCTCTCTCCCTATCTCTCCCCCTCTCCCTTGCTCTCTTCCTCTCTCTCTCGCTCTCTCTCCCCTCTCTCTCTACTCCCTCCCCCCTCTCTACCATTCTCTCTCCCGCTCTCTCTACTTGTTTCTTTCCACAAACAATTGACAGTTCATACAGCAGATAATGCCCTCTTTTCTCTCTCTAGCTCCCTCTTCAGCCCCCCTCCCAGCCCCCTTCAGCCCCCCTCCTGGCCTTCTTCAGCCCCCCTCCTGGCCTTCTTCAGCCCCCTCCCAGCCCCCCTCACAGCCCCCTCACAGCCCTCTTCAGCCAGCCTCCCAGCCCTCTTCAGCCCCCCCCTCCCAGCCCTCTTCAGCCCCCCTCCCAGCCCCTCACAGCCCTCTTCAGCCCACCCCCCTCCCAGCCCTCTTCAGCCCCCCTCCCAGCCCTCTTCAGCCCCCCTCCCACCCCCCTCCCAGCCCTCTTCAGCCCCCCCCTCCCAGCCCTCTTCAGCCCCCCTCCCACCCCCCTCCCAGCCCTCTTCAGCCCCCCTCCCAGCCCTCTTCAGCCCCCCTCCCACCCCCCTCCCAGCCCTCTTCAGCCCCCCACCCAGCCCTCTTCAGCCCCCCTCCCAGCCGCCTCCCAGCCCTCTTCAGCCTCCCCCCCTCCCAGCCGCCTCCCAGCCCTCTTCAGCCCCCTCCCAGCCCTCTTCAGCCCCCCTCCCAGCCCTCTTCAGCCCCCCTCCCAGCCGCCTCCCAGCCCTCATCAGCCCCCCTCCCAGCCCCCTTCAGCCCCCCTCCTGGCCTTCTTCAGCCCCCCTCCTGGCCTTCTTCAGCCCCCTCCCAGCCCCCCTCACAGCCCCCTCACAGCCCTCTTCAGCCAGCCTCCCAGCCCTCTTCAGCCCCCCCCTCCCAGCCCTCTTCAGCCCCCCTCCCAGCCCCTCACAGCCCTCTTCAGCCCACCCCCCTCCCAGCCCTCTTCAGCCCCCCTCCCAGCCCTCTTCAGCCCCCCTCCCACCCCCCTCCCAGCCCTCTTCAGCCCCCCCCTCCCAGCCCTCTTCAGCCCCCCTCCCACCCCCCTCCCAGCCCTCTTCAGCCCCCCTCCCAGCCCTCTTCAGCCCCCCTCCCACCCCCCTCCCAGCCCTCTTCAGCCCCCCACCCAGCCCTCTTCAGCCCCCCTCCCAGCCGCCTCCCAGCCCTCTTCAGCCCCCCCTCCCAGCCGCCTCCCAGCCCTCTTCAGCCCCCTCCCAGCCCTCTTCAGCCCCCCTCCCAGCCCTCTTCAGCCCCCCTCCCAGCCGCCTCCCAGCCCTCATCAGCCCCCCTCCCAGCCCCCTCACAGCCCTCTTCAGCCCCCCTCCCACAGCCCTCTTCAGCCCCCCTCCCAGCCCCCTCACAGCCCTCTTCAGCCCCCCTCCCAGCCGCCTCCCAGCCCTCTTCAGCCCCCCTCCCAGCCCCCTCCCAGCCCCCACCCAGCTCCCTCCTATCAAACACTTTGTGCTGTGTTGCGCTGCCTCTGAGTGGGTCCTCGCCACACTAACATGCTGTGATTTGAACAGTCTGCCGTGGTGGAGGACGTGTTGTCCTGCAGATCAATAGCCCTGGATTCCATGCACAAAGCTAAGGTGACAGGCGAGACTGTGAGAAAAGAGAGCGTTGACCTTTGAGAATACCATTTTAAACATCTCCCAAAGTTGTCTCTCTCTCTGTGTGTGTGTGTGTGTGTGTGTTCGCTGACACCCCACTGTGTCTGCAACTTGTGGATCTCCTTATTTACCCAGACAGTACCCATTTCAGGAAAGGGAGTTGATCCTAGTAAAGCCAAAGCCAGGTACAAACACCAATGTGCTACGTTCCCCTCATGATGTTCTACGTTCCCCTCATGATGTTCTACGTTCCCCTCATGATGTTCTACGTTCCCCTCATGATGTGCTACGTTCCCCTCATGTTGTTCTACGTTCCCCTCATGTTGTTCTACGTTCCCCTCATGATGTTCTACGTTCCCCTCATGATGTTCTACGTTCCCCTCATGATGTGCTACGTTCCCCTCATGATGTTCTACGTTCCCCTCATGATGTGCTACGTTCCCCTCATGATGTTCTACGTTCCCCTCATGATGTTCTACGTTCCCCTCATGATGTGCTACGTTCCCCTCATGATGTTCTATGTTCCCCTCATGTTGTTCTACGTTCCCCTCATGATGTTCTACGTTCCCCTCATGATGTTCTACGTTCCCCTCATGATGTGCTACGTTCCCCTCATGGTGTTCTACGTTCCCCTCATGTTGTTCTACGTTCCCCTCATGATGTTCTACGTTCCCCTCATGATGTTCTACGTTCCCCTCATGATGTTCTAAGTTCCCCTCATGATGTTCTAAGTTCCCCTCATGATGTTCTACGTTCCCCTCATGATGTTCTACGTTCCCCTCACGATGTTCTACGTTCCCCTCATGATGTTCTACGATCCCCTCACGATGTTCTACGTTCCCCTCACGATGTTCTACGTTCCCGTCATGATGTGCTACGTTCCCATCATGTTGTTCTACGTTCCCCTCATGATGTGCTACGTTCCCATCATGATGTTCTACGTTCCCGTCATGTTGTTCCACGTTCCCCTCATGATGTTCTACGTTCCCATCATGTTGTTCTACGTTCCCATCAGGTTGTTCTATGTTCCCCTCATGATGTTCCACGTTCCCCTCATGATGTTCTACGTTCCCCTCATGTTGTTCTACGTTCCCCTCATGTTGTTCTACGTTCCCCTCATGATGTTCTACGTTCCCCTCATGTTGTTCTATGTTCCCGTCATGATGTTCCACGTTCCCCTCATGATGTTCTACATTCCCATCATGTTGTTCTACGTTCCCCTCATGTTGTTCTACGTTCCCCTCATGTTGTTCCACGTTCCCCTCATGATGTTCTACATTCCAATCATGTTGTTCTACGTTCCCCTCATGTTGTTCTACGTTCCCCTCATGTTGTTCTACGTTCCCCTCATGTTGTTCTATGTTCCCCTCATGATGTTCTACGTTCCCCTCATGTTGTTCTACGTTCCCGTCATGATGTTCTACGTTCCCCTCATGATGTTCTACGTTCCCGTCATGTTGTTCTACGTGCCCCTCAT
Source organism: Salvelinus alpinus (assembly GCF_045679555.1). Lineage (NCBI taxonomy): Eukaryota > Metazoa > Chordata > Actinopteri > Salmoniformes > Salmonidae > Salvelinus > Salvelinus alpinus. Next base: position 88,385,128 of record NC_092089.1, read on the forward strand.
GTTGTTCTATGTTCCCCTCATGATATTCTACGTTCCCCTCATGATGTTCTACGTTCCCGTCATGTTGTTCTACGTGCCCCTCATGATGTTCTACGTTCCCATCATGTTGTTCTACGTTCCCCTCATGATGTTCTACGTTTCCCTCATGTTGTTCTACGTTCCCCTCATGTTGTTCTACGTTCCCCTCATGTTGTTCTACGTTCCCCTCATGATGTTCTACATTCCCATCATGTTGTTCTACGTTCCCCTCATGATGTTCTACGTTCCTCTCATGTTGTTCTTGCTGTTAGTTCTTTGTTCCTCCTCCCTCTCGTCTCGTCCTATCAGTGGTCCTCCCCAGGTTCCTCCTCCTTCACGTCTCGTCCTATCAGTGGTCCTCCAAAAGTTGTTGTTTCACAAACCCCATTGTGTTGTGGCTGCAGTCATTTTCAGGGTTTATTTCAGGTTTTCAGTATTTCAGTTTCAGTCCTGAACTCCCATTTCAGTGGCGAGCTTCTAGGTGCTGGCTCATTTACATTGTATATGCTGGAAAGCTGTACAACTACAATGAAGCGTTGACAGAAAATCTATATTTGTCTTCTGGAATGATTCATTTTCTGGAGTCAGTTCTCTTGTGGACCGACCTCTCACTGACAAATATCTCACAGGGTGGGGTCTTACGCTGAAGGTCGGATAAAAACGAAAATAACATTTAAACCCACAATTTTCCACACCTCGCTATTACCGAATGCCAATTCGTGTTTTTGTCTTGATGTAACTAACAGTTCGAAACATTTCATGTTAATGCTGCTCTAGATTTCATGGGTCTTAAGTGACATATTGAAATCATGCATGTATGATGCAGCAGTATTTCATGAATCATTTGGTGCCTTGGCTCCGTGAGTGGAGTGGACCGAAGTGTCTCTGTATCGCCTGCATTTTCTGTTTACGAACAGCAGGGGGCAGTGTGACCTGAGCTATATCCTGTAGGGATGACTTTTTGTCCCTCAAAATGGTGCAGTCTAGTTCTTATTTCAATGGAGGAAAAAATACTGCATTGCACATTGTGTTGCATGGGGAGGACCACGTAGACCAGGCCTGACATAGACCTATCTACCCATGGATTTACACTCCTAACCACTCTCCCCCACCCTATTCTACATCTCAATCCTGTTTGGATAAACCCACTGGACATTAGTAGTGACACCTTTACTTTAGTAGTGTCTGAAATGGCACCCTACTTTCTCTGTAGTCCACTACTTTTGACCAGGATCCATAAGAAAAGTGACCAAAAAGTAGTGCACTACTTTTGACCAAGGTACATAAGAAAAGTGACCAAAAAGTAGTGCACTACTTTTGACCAGATCCCATAGGAAAACTTGTCAAAAGTAGTGCACGAGGTCCTATAAGAAAAGTCCATACAGGGTCAATAAGAAAAGTGATCAAAAGTAGTGCACTACTTTTGACCAAGGTACATAAGAAAAGTGATCAAAGGTAGTGCACTATAGAGAACAGGATTCTATTTGAGACGGATCCTCAGACTGAAGCTTACCACATGATTAGTGTGCTGTGTGTCAGTGGGCAGGGGGAAATACTAACCAGGACTCACAATGACTTACGCACACACATTTGTTCCTTTATTCTGTCCCAAATAATATCCGTTATGCTCATTATTAAATCGCTCTAAAGGAAGCTTTAACTTTTACTATTGAAATATAATCAAGAACTGGAGATACCATATTTTATATACTGTATATAAATAACTCCTATGGGTTATGGTTATATATAAATAACTCCTATGGGTTATGGTTATATATGAATAACTCCTATGGGTTATGGTTATATATAAATAACTCCTATGGGTTATGGTTATATATGAATAACTCCTATGGGTTATGGTTATATATAAATAACTCCTATGGGTTATGGTTATATATGAATAACTCCTATGGGTTATATATGAATAACTCCTATGGGTTATGGTTATATATGAATAACTCCTATGGGTTATATATGAATAACTCCTATGGGTTATATATGAATAACTCCTATGGGTTATATATGAATAACTCCTATGGGTTATATATGAATAACTCCTATGGGTTATATATGAATAACTCCTATGGGTTATATATGAATAACTCCTATGGGTTATATATGAATAACTCCTGTGGGTTATATATGAATAACTCCTATGGGTTATATATGAATAACTCCTACGGGTTATATATGAATAACTCCTATGGGTTATATATGAATAACTCCTATGGGTTATATATGAATAACTCCTATGGGTTATATATGAATAACTCCTGTGGGTTATATATGAATAACTCCTATGGGTTATATATGAATAACTCCTATGGGTTATATATGAATAACTCCTGTGGGTTATATATGAATAACTCCTACGGGTTATATATGAATAACTCCTATGGGTTATATATGAATAACTCCTGTGGGTTATATATGAATAACTCCTATGGGTTATATATGAATAACTCCTGTGGGTTATATATGAATAACTCCTACGGGTTATATATGAATAACTCCTATGGGTTATATATGAATAACTCCTATGGGTTATGGTTATATATGAATAACTCCTATGGGTTATATATGAATAACTCCTATGGGTTATATATGAATAACTCCTGTGGGTTATATATGAATAACTCCTATGGGTTATATATGAATAACTCCTATGGGTTATATATGAATAACTCCTGTGGGTTATATATGAATAACTCCTACGGGTTATATATGAATAACTCCTATGGGTTATATATGAATAACTCCTATGGGTTATATATGAATAACTCCTATGGGTTATATATGAATAACTCCTACGGGTTATATATGAATAACTCCTACGGGTTATATATGAATAACTCCTATGGGTTATATATGAATAACTCCTACGGGTTATATATGAATAACTCCTACGGGTTATATATGAATAACTCTTATGGGTTATATATGAATAACTCCTACGGGTTATATATGAATAACTCCTATGGGTTATATATGAATAACTCCTACGGGTTATATATGAATAACTCCTATGGGTTATATATGAATAACTCCTGTGGGTTATATATGAATAACTCCTGGGGGTTTTGTCTTTTCACCTTTTTCCTATTTTCTACTTTCGTATTTTTTGTTGTTGCTGCTTATGAAAACAAAATATCACAGCGCTATCCAATACTTTCAATCACCTCTGTTCAGTTAAAGGACAAGAGAGAGAGAACGTACTGTAGGTGTGGGGTTGGATGGTTTACTTAGAGGCCCTTCCCAATTGGCACCCTATTCTCTATTCTCTAACAGTCAAAGAAGTGCACTATGTAGGGAATATGGGGCCATTTGGGATGCAGACCTACTGATGTCTATACTCAGGCTAATCACAGTGTGAAGATGACATGTTTCCCCCCGAATATTAACATTCAAACCCAAAGTTAGATCAAATCAATTTCTCTGCTTGGGTTCCACTGCATTATGAGGCCATAAGATGGTGAACATAATGTCCTTGCCCCCCCCCCTTTATTTAACGAGGCAAGTCAGATAAGAACTAATTCTCATTTTCAATAACAGCGTAGGAACAGTGGGTGTAACTGCCTTGTTCAGTGGCAAAACAACAGATTTTTACCTTGTCAGCTCAGGGATTCAATCTTGCAACCTTTCGGTTACTCATCCAACGCTCTAACCACTAGGCTACCTGCCGCCCCCTTAATTATTCCTCTTCAATAGTGGCACCCTATTGCCTACTGGCTCTGGTGAAATGTAGTGCACTAAAGAAGGGACGGGATTTAAGATTGAGCCTAACTAACATGGTAACATTGTGATCTACGTGATAATGTTTCGCACGGATCGGATGAGGTTTTGCATGAATACTAATGTGTTGTAAATGTACTGAAAAGTAAGTTGGGACATATTTTAATGAAAGTATAAGGCTGTTGGCCGTTTAAAATAAAATAGTCTGTTAACAGTGTTGCCCGTCCGAGTTAAAATTAAAAGATAATCTATTAACAGCGAAGGTTTTATGTTTTCACCTGACTAAAGCAGTATTCACAGAAGGGTCATTTTTCTTTGCTGTTTCAGTGATACGATCCTGTGAAAATTTTATATTTTATATATTCTAGCCATACATATTCTCTATGAATCTTTACACATACATGATGTTTAATTTTTTCTTTTATTATCTTGACACATGCAGAACCTGTAAGAATTTCTATTCAATACACCTAGCTAAGGATTCAGGTCTAGGTTATGTCTTGATAGAACTCACTGTAAGGATATTTTCTGGCTCCTTTCACTGTCACATGATTCTGTCTTTATGACGTCTATATGATTGCCTATGTGATTGAATGTTGACACATGCTGTGGTTGCAAGCACTCCTATTCAATACCAGTTCACAAGGATGAAGGTCAGGCAGGTCTGGATAGTCCCGTATAACTCACCATAGAGCATGGTGTTTGTAATGCTAGGGTTGTGGGTTTGATTCCCACAGGGGACCAGTATGGGAGAATTAAAAACATATGAGGACGTATGCACTCACCACTGTTGTCACGTTCCTGACCTATTTATGTTAGTTTGTTGTATGTGTTAGTTGGTCAGGACGTGAGTTTGGGTGGGCATTCTATGTTGTCTGTTTCTATGTTGGTTTAAGGGTTGCCTGGTATGGCTCTCAATTAGAGGCAGGTGTTTGGCGTTCCTCTAATTGAGAGTCATATTTAGGTAGGTTGTTTCACAGTGTTCGTTGAGGGTGGTTGTCTCCTGTGTCAGTGTCTGTATGTTACGCCACACGGGACTGTTCCGGTTTTTGTTAGTTCGTTCGTTTTATGTAGTCTGTTTTCCTGGTTCATGCGTTCTTCACGTTGTATGTAAGTTCGTGTCCAGGTCTGTCTACATTCGTTTATTTGTTTTGTAATTATTCAAGTGTTTGTCGTGTTTTTCCGTTTTGTCTATTAAATCAATATGTATTCACAACCCGCTGCATTTTGGTCAAATCCCTGCTACTCCTCTTCGGATGAGGAGAAGGAGGAAGCCCGTTACAACTGTAAGTCGCTCTGGATAAGAGCACATGTAAAATGTTATGTTCTTTTAAAAACATCTGAGGCCTAAATTGCCAATTGACCCTGGGAAATACTTACTCTACTTAGACATATTCTATATTGTTTTAATCATGATGTGGAGAACTATTCAATACACCCAAGCACATGTTATTCAATACAGTAGACATATCACAGAAAGCAAATTTTCTCGCTGCTTCCATGGTATGATATATTTCACACTACCTTGACCTATTCTAAATCTGTGAATCCTGACATGCCAGACCCATTCAATCATTTTTATTCAATACAGCCAAGGATTCATCTCTTTACTCATTACAGCCAAGGAGTCATCTCTTTATTCAATGCACCCACGCATTCAACATTGAATCCAACCAGGGATGGGATACAGGTTTTGGGTTACAATCTTTAGAAAACCTGGGTGACCTAAATTTTGAAGCACAAACTAGACCAATGTTGTATTCCAAATGGCACCCTATTCCCTATAGGGCTCTGGTCAAAAGTAGTGCACTATACAGTAAATAGTGTGCCATTTTTGAAGCACCCCCACACCAAACCTGGAGCCCACCATTTCTCCCATCACAATGTCGTTGTCACGGTACCTTGAGTTGCCATAGCGTCTCATAGAAGCCATGTCACCACGGCGACGGGGACAAAATCAGACATCGAAATTAATCTAACATTCATTTCTGTCTCTGTATTTTACAAAAATAACTCCCTATTTGATGTCTTCCAAAGCTAGACGCAATTAGCCTCTGATTTTACATGTAAATGAAATAACTTGTCTCCATGGAACCTTAAAGGGATAGTTCAGTGATTTTACATATTTAGATATTTTATTTCTTTAACTCGATTGCAGTCTATGGAGTGCAATGAGTGTTTGCAATTCACACTTTGGTTTTGTAAAAAACTCGCCATTGCCAACAGTAAGCAGCATTTTCCTTTTTTGGACCAATTCCCCATGGCGAACCAATCTCATTGAAAGAAACCTCTGAATATGTGAAAATTGACAAACTATCCCTTTTAGACCTCAGACATATTCTCTGTGTTAGTGAATGCAACGTGGGGTCTCAGGTCTGGCTGCATTAACATTTGATAAGATGGGGTCGTTTACAACTCCCAGCAGCTCGCCACATTCAGACAGTGACCTTTCAAACAACGTTACATTTTCAGACCTTTAAAATGCATGCTTGCTTCACTCTTTCGCTCATCTCAAAGTATTTTTGTTTGACCATGAAATGCATTTTTTCTTTACATAACTAAATGTAATGAAATTATCCTCCATCCTTGATAGGTCCTTGAAATCTCCCTGGATGGAGATTACTCATTGTGATTGTTTATTTCTGTGGTGATAAATTCTTCATGGGACGATATTAAGTTAGCTTTCTGAGAAGATTTTTTATTTGTTGTATATCTTGGCTCATGAAACTTCTCCCTGCTTTACAGGTTGTCAAGACAACGCCTGCGTCGCAAATGCTACCGTCATACCTTTAAAATGCACTACCCATAGGGCTCTGGTAAAAAGTAGGGCACTATATAGGGAATAGGGTGCCATTTCAGACGCAGACAAGGTACACACAGTCGTCCCCAGAGAGTAGAATTAGGAAAAATTCTTACAGTGATTGATTTTCATAATTGTGCAGTCATTTATCATACTCTGTTGAATCCTTGTTAATCTAATATGGGAATATGTATGGTGCAATGTCACGCCAAGAGACTGCTTTGTTGTGATGGTGAATAGCTAACAGACTTTAAGCTTACAGGTGAAAAGTCTGAGACTGACAGAAAAGTGTGTCATTCTCATGGGGGGGTTGATTACCACGTGATACATGCTGAACATCTGCAAGTCTGGTTCAAAAGGGATAAAGCCTCTATACAACTACACTGTGAACGATGCAACCTTGAGCACGAAGAAAAAGGCCAGGGTACAGGAGACGAGAAAGATATAAAACTATTTATTGCGGTATATTTTCTTTCCCCACGGCAACAATGTGTTCCGTGCTTCAGTGGAACACAAAATGTCTTGCTATTATCTAAACGAAGGAACCATCTGCTAAGTTATTCATTTTAATACTTAAAGAGAATGAGCAACATTAACAAGAGTAACAAGCGCTTGACGTGATTGTCACGCCCTGACCATAGAGAGCTGTTTATTCTCTATGTTGGTTAGGTCGGGGTGTGATTAAGGGTGGGTTATCTAGGGGAATTATATATTTATGTTGGCCTGGTGGTTCCCAATCAGAGGCAGCTGTTTATCGTTGTCTCTGATTGGGGATCATATTTAGGTAGCCATTTCCCCATTGTGATTTGTGGGATCTTGACTATGTATAGTTGCCTGTGAGCATTATATTAGCTTCACATTTTGTTTGTTCGCTTTATTGTTTTTGTTGTTTGAGTTTTCTCTTCCTAATAAAAGGGATGGAAACATACCACGCTGCATCTTGGTCCAATCATTATGACGATCGTGACAGAAGATCCCACCACAAACGGACCAAGCAGCGTGGCCTGGAGGAGCAGACATCCTGGACATGGGAGGAGATCTTGGACGGTAAGGGATCCTGGACGTGGGAGGAGATCTTGGACGGTAAGGGATCCTGGACATGGGAGGAGATCTTGGACGGTAAGGGATCCTGGACGTGGGAGGAGATCTTGGACGGTAAGGGATCCTGGACGTGGGAGGAGATCTTGGACGGTAAGGGATCCTGGACGTGGGAGGAGATCTTGGACGGTAAGGGATCCTGGAAATGGGAGGAGATCTTGGACGGTAAGGGATCCTGGACGTGGGAGGAGATCTTGGACGGTAAGGGATCCTGGATGTGGGAGGAGATCCAGGCCGGAAGGGATCGCCTTCCATGGGAGCAGACGGAGGCAGCGAGGGAGGAACAGCGACGACACCGGGGTTCGCGACCACGAAGGAAGCCCGAGAAGCAGCTCCCCAATTTTTTGGGGGGTTGGGGCACGGGGTGGTTGGCGGAGTTGGGTTTCAGACCAGAGTCAACTCTCCGCACTCGCTTTAAGGAGCGTGTGACCGTTCAGGCACCATGTTATGCGGTGATACGCACTGTGTCTCCAGTGTGCATTCACAGCCCGGTGCGCTCGGTGCCAGCTCCTCGCACTTGCCCTGCGAAAATGAGCATCCAGCCAGGACGGGTTGTGCCAGCTCTACGCTCTAGACCTCCAGTGCGCCTCCACGGCCCAGTATATCCTGTGCCTCCTTCCCGCACTCGCCCTGAGGTGCGTGTCATCAGCCCGGTGCCACCTGTACCGGTCCTATGCATCAGGCCTCCAGTGCGCCTCCACAGTCCAGTACGTCCTGTGCCTACTCCTCACGCTCGTCCTGAGGTACGTGTCACCAGCCCGGTACCACCAGTGCCGGTCCCACGCACCAAGCTTCCGGCGACAGTTCCCAGTCCGGAGCCTCCGGCGACGATCTACTGTCCGGAGTCCCCGGCGACGAACCACGGTCCTCAGTCCCCGGCGACAATCTATGGTCCGGAGTCCCCGGCGATGATCTACGGTCCGGAGTCCCCGGCAATGACCTACGGTCCGGTTCCTCCGATGACAAGCGGAGTGGGTACTTCGCCCCGCACCGGAGCCGCCCCCGACGGTAGATGCCCACCCGGACCCTCCCCTATTGAGTCAGGTTTGCGGTCGGAGTCCGCACCTTTGGGGGGGGGGTACTGTCACGCCCTGGCCATATAGAGCTGTTTATTCTCTATGTTGGTTAGGTCGGGTGTGATTAAGGGTGGGTTATCTAGGGGAATTATATATCTATGTTGGCCTGGTATGGTTCCCAATCAGAGGCAGCTGTTTATCGTTTTCTCTGATTAGGGATCATATTTAGGCAGCCATTTCCCCATTGTGATTTGTGGGATCTTGACTATGTATAGTTGCCTGTGAGCATTATATTAGCTTCACGTTTCGTTTGTTTGCTTTATTGTTTTTGTTGTTTGAGTTTTCTCTTCCTAGTAAAAGGGATGGAAACATACCACGCTGTATCTTGGTCCAATCATTATGACGACCGTGACAGTGATACTTGTATTTACATCTAATCAGGTGAATTGTCTTGAAGGATTGGTTCTTAAAATACACACAGATATTGTGCCATATTTAATAATGTAGATTTATCTCTCGATACCATAAATGTTACATCCACTTCATTGTATTTATTTTTTATTTAACCTTTATTACAATACATACTTATTGTGTATATAAGTGGGAGAAAAGTTATGAGTGCAGATCTAAACTGAAAACTGACATAAACAATGACTGGGTTGGAGAGGAGTTAACCCCCCCCGTATGAGGAGTTAACCCCCCGTATGAGGAGTTAACCCCCCCCGTATGAGGAGTTAACCCCCCGTATGAGGAGTTAACCCCCCCCGTATGAGGAGTTAACCCCCCGTATGAGGAGTTAATCCCCCCGTATGAGGAGTTAACCCCCCGTATGAGGAGTTAATCCCCCGTATGAGGATTTAACCCCCCGTATGAGGAGTAAACCCCCCGTATGAGGACTTAACCCCCGGATGAGGAGTTAACCCCCCCGTATGAGGAGTTAACCCCCCGTATGAGGAGTTAACCCCCCGTATGAGGAGTTAACCCCCCGTATGAGGATTTAACCCCCCCCGTATGAGGAGTTAACCCCCCGTATGAGGAGTTAACCCCCGTATGAGGAGTTAACCCCCCGTATGAGGAGTTAACCCCCCCGTATGAGGAGTTAACCCCCCGTATGAGGAGTTAACCCCCCGTATGAGGATATAACCCCCCGTATGAGGAGTTAACCCCCCGGATGAGGAGTTAATCCCCCCGTATGAGGAGTTAACCCCCCGTATGAGGAGTTAACCCCCCGTATGAGGAATTAACCCCCCGTATGAGGATTTAACCCCCCGTATGAGGAGTTAATCCCCCGTATGAGGAATTAACCCCCCGTATGAGGATTTAACCCCCCGTATGAGGAGTTAACCCCCCGTATGAGGAGTTAATCCCCCCGTATGAGGAGTTAACCCCCCGTATGAGGAGTTAACCCCCCGTATGAGGAGTTAATCCCCCCGTATGAGGAGTTAACCCCCCGTATGAGGAGTTAACCCCCCGTATGAGGAATTAACCCCCCGTATGAGGAATTAACCCCCCGTATGAGGATTTAACCCCCCGTATGAGGAGTTAACCCCCCGTATGAGGAGTTAATCCCCCCGTATGAGGAGTTAACCCCCCGTATGAGGAGTTAACCCCCCGTATGAGGAATTAACCCCCCGTATGAGGATTTAACCCCCCGTATGAGGAGTTAATCCCCCGTATGAGGAGTTAATCCCCCGTATGAGGAGTTAATCCCCCATATGAGGAGTTAACCCCCCGAATGAGGAGTTAATCCCCCATATGAGAAGTTAACCCCCCGTATGAGGAGTTAACCTCATGTCAAGTCATGTTCTAAATTGTCCTTGGTATGACATTCTTAAAACAATTCCAAAAAGCTTAGTAGACCCCCCCCTCACTGGCTTAGACAGGTTTTAGACTCTTATGGGTTAAAGAGTGCAGGTATTGTGGGTGGATATCTGGGGATTGGGATAGATGTGGAGAACTGTACGTAATCTTAACCCCCTTCAAATGAAACCTTCCTTTAAGCCACCTCAGATGGAACCTAGCCTGGCATTTAATCAAAAGCGTCTGTGGGACCCAAATGGCGCCCTATTCACTATAGAGAGCACTACTTTTGTCCAGAGCCCCACAACCTTTTCAAAAGTAGTGCATTATATTGGGAATATGGTGTTATTTGGGAAGCAACCTGTCTGTGTGATGAAGTCCATCCAAAACTCTCTCTCTTCCTGTTCCTGCCTAGACAGCAGATCTTCCTCTTCCTTCCTCTTCCTGCCGAGACAGCAGATCTTCCTCTTCCTGCCTAGACAGCAGATCTTCCTCTTCCTGCCTAGACAGCAGATCTTCCTCTTCCTGCCGAGACAGCAGATCTTCCTCTTCCTTCCTCTTCCTGCCTAGACAGCAGATCTTCCTCTTCCTGCCTAGACAGCAGATCTTCCTCTTCCTTCCTCTTCCTGCCTAGACAGCAGATCTTCCTGTTCCTGCCTAGACAGCAGATCTTCCTCTTCCTTCCTCTTCCTGCCTAGACAGCAGATTTTCCTCATCCTTCCTCTTCCTGCCTAGACAGCAGATCTTCCTCTTCCTTCCGCTTCCTGCCGAGACAGCAGATCTTCCTCTTCCTTCCTCTTCCTGCCTAGACAGCAGATCTTCCTGTTCCTGCCTAGACAACAGATCTTCCTCTTCCTGCCTAGACAGCAGATCTTCCTGTTCCTGCCTAGACAACAGATCTTCCTCTTCCTGCCTAGACAGCAGATCTTCCTCTTCCTTCCTCTTCCTGCCTAGACAGCAGATCTTCCTGTTCCTGCCTAGACAACAGATCTTCCTCTTCCTGCCTAGACAGCAGATCTTCCTCTTCCTGCCTAGACAGCAGATCTTCCTCTTCCTTCCTCTTCCTGCCTAGACAGCAGATCTTCCTGTTCCTGCCTAGACAACAGATCTTCCTCTTCCTTCATCTTCCTGCCTAGACAGCAGATCTTCCTTTTCCTGCCTAGACAACAGATCTTCCTCTTCCTTCATCTTCCTGCCTCGACAGCAGATTTTCCTCTTCCTTCCTCTTCCTGCCTCGACAGCAGATCTTCCTCTTTCTGCCTAGACAGCAGATCTACCCCTTCCTCTTCCTCTTTCTGACAGCAGACTGCAGACGAAGCCACAATTCTAGTCACACAGTACAGTTGGGTCATCAGTTTTCATCAGGTGTGGTCAAGATAGCAAGGAGCATCTCCCCATCCCCCCCATCCCCCCATCCCGTCTCTCCCATCCTCTCTGATCGTGTTTGTTCGTATATCAGAGCACTGAACCTTGGCTGTAACATGCAAAAGCTCAGAGCACCGGAGCCTTGTGCCAAAAAAAGTCTATGACATTTGGTGTAAACAGATGAACTACCTGCACATCAGTGCACCAGGATGCACGCAGCTCGCATGACAAAACAGGGTGACGGAGAAGTCAAGGTACTCATCTTTCCTGGGCCTGTATTAACAGTGTCTTTCAGAGTATCAATGCTGATCTAAGATCTGTTTTGCCATGTAGATAATAACACCACTGGTTTCTTCTAGGCAACGTGGGTAATTAGGATGGGTAAAGAATACAATTTTGATTTAAAAATAAATAAATGCTAAAATCATTCCTAAATCACTATTTGGAAACATAGCCACTGCAAGATTGTCTAGCCGATAAGGCCAATTAGGACGGGTAAAGAAACTGTTTAGGTATTTATTAAAGTGTTTGTTAAGGAAGCACAACGTGTGCAGAAGATACGTCACGGTGCTGAAGACAGACTCTGAGGGTAAAACTGTGATACAAAGCAATTGTTCTGTTACTTTTGTATTCAGCCCTCATGCACCAAGCTAAAGGATTAACCCTCTCACTAAATGTCATCCCTGTTCCATGCTAATTAGCTGGGCTGTGTTCATGAATTTGATTTCATTTACTTAGATATACAGTATGCTATTTGTATGGCAGATATACAGTATCACTATATACAGTACGGCAGCTATAATATCAATGATATGGCAGTAAATATCACACAGTTGTAATCGTAGAGAACTGTCAATGGAATCTTTCAATGGCCACACAGTATGTCTGTGTGTGTTCAAGACACCCCAGAGAAAACAGACAGTACAATGTGTTCTGGACAGTACCTAGCTACAGTAGCCTGCCCTGTAGAGTATCATAAGGCCAGTTTTAGGTACTGTCCTGTTCCTGCTGTTTCTTAGAAATATAGGAATCCCCGGTTAGTAATAGACCACACAACAAACAAGGGGTCAGCGCTTCCCTGCTTGGCTTTGCTGTGCAAACAACCCTGTGAAATATCTCCTTGTTGGAGGTACAAATAGCCTCTCCTCAACTACTGCTCCCTGGGCAACAGCCAGCCAGCCAAACAGACAGCCAGCCAGCCAGACAGACAGCCAGCCAGCCAGCCAGCCAGCCAGACAGACAGCCAGCCAAGAAGTAGAGGAGGCTGGGCTCAACAACACACACACACACACACACACACACACACACACACACACACACACACACACACACACACACACACACACACACACACACACACACACACACACACACACACACACACACACACACACACACACACACACACACACACACACACACACACACACACACACACACACACACACAGGCCCATGTTATAGGGAATAGGGTGCATTTTTAGGACGCATCCTAGGAGTCACTCAGTCATAAAACTGTATTTAGGCCCCTGGAGACAATGAGAGTGAGCAGCTCCAGTTTCCCTTTATCATTGGTGTTACATCTGGGTAATAACATGACATGAATAAGACAGAAATAACGAGGGCATTCTGGTCAAATACAACAGCGGAGATATGAGATTCACGGACAAGAGTCCGTTACTGGGTTTTATACGACCTCTTGTCTCAGAGGTTTTGTTCTATTGCTTTGAGAGTCACTGACACTTGACTTAAACACGTTAATCAGACACGACTCATTTGTAAATGAGTGAGACTCACTAGATTGAACGAACGGCACATTTAAATGTAGGTAGGCAGGAGGCAAGAGGCGGTGTGGTGAGATTCCTGCCAGGAAAATCTTAGTTGAAGAGGAAAGAGCTGTCCGACGAAGCAGAATCTAATTATTTAACGTCGTCTCATTTAGCAATCCTACACGATCTCCCTTTTTCTGAAATATCACACATCTGATCGATTCGCTGAGATTGAAGTTAATATGAAGAGACTGTTTTACATCTCTGAGGAGGCTCACATCGGGGTAGAGAACATAATCCAGCCCTTTAGGTGTCTACTTAGCTGCTCTTACTGATGAAGGTGGCTACGGGGAAGTGCTTGGTACCGTTCTCGTCTCTAGCTAGACTTTCTGTTTTTCTGCTGCACTCACTAGTGGTACAATATCAATTATTTATATTTCTCTTTTTCAAACAGAGGTTTGATGTGTACTCCTACACAGGTATAATAACGTCTATTTTAATCCGTTAAACTGTTTCTGTGGCTATGATTATTTTAAGGTTCATTCTTATTGTGAGAAAATAAAATATTCCAATTTGGGTTTCATTCACTGCTTCTGAGGATGAATGTTTGACCAGCTGTTGATTATTAGCATTGCAATCTGCAGTTGTTTCTAATGTGTACGGTTACCATGTTACCATGTTACCCTGTTACCATGTTACCATGTTACCATGTTACCCTGTTACCCTGTTACCATGTTACCCTGTTACCCGGTTACCATGTTACCCTGTTACCCTGTTACCCTGTTACCCTGTTACCCTGTTACCCTGTTACCCTGTTACCCTGTTACCATGTTACCCTGTTACCCTGTTACCCTGTTACCCTGTTACCCTGTTACCCTGTTACCATGTTACCCTGTTACCCTGTTACCCTGTTACCCTGTTACCCTGTTACCCTGTTACCATGTTACCCTGTTACCCTGTTACCCTGTTACCCCGTTACCCCGTTACCCCGTTACCCCGTTACCCTGTTACCCTGTTACCCTGTTACCCTGTTACCATGTTACCATGCGTGATGCTTTTCATTCTGATGTGAGAAACGCCAGTTCAGTTAGTCTCTTAGAGTCTCACTATAATACATCCCCTGTTATTTCATGTCCTATATTTTTGTTGTTGCCATCCATCCCTCCTCAGTGCTTTACGCAGTCCACCTGTCAGACATCTAGCCAGTTCACTGAGGCTCAGAGAGAGGAAGCACGTGTCCCAAAATATAACCGTTTTCCCTATATAGTGCACTACTGTTGACAAGCGTCCGATGCACCCTAGTCAACAGTAGTGCACTATATAGGGAATATGGTGCTATTTGGAGGAGGAGGAGGAGGAGGAGGAGGTTGATGAGGAGGAGGAGTGTGTGAAGATGTGTGAATGGTTAGCTGTTCCGCAGCTCAGCCAGCCAACGGTAGCTACTTCACAGTGGGGAGACCAGAGAGATAATAATGGGTGCAACGTATCGAAGAGCAGGAGCCCATGTATGTCTGGCTAAAGAATAATTGCTCCTCTGTCAAGAGCCTCTAATTGGCTGGCTCTGTGCTCCAGTCAGAAGAACACTTCAAGCCCAGAGAGTCAGCTAGGCAGCGTACTGTGTTGTTGAGTTGGGTCGTCGTTTTCTTATTTTCTTCCTATTCCCTATAAAGTCCCCTATTTTTTTCCCACGGCCCATAGGGCACTACTTTTTCCCACGGCCCATAGGGCAGGGTTCCACAACTGGGGGTTTGTGGGAGGTTTTATTTATTTTTTTCTGAGAAATGTCATAATAATATATTGAACTATATCTGTAGCTGTACAATTAAAAAAAAAATAATTGTTGGACATAAAAGACAGTAAAACAGTATTCCCACCCACATAATGAAGAGACATGTGATCATATACAAGTATAAGCAAGGTTAGAAATGACTATGTTTTAGTCAAATATTATATCTGTTTGGGCTTATCGCAGTCAATTTACAGTTTTCAAATTATTTGTAATTATGTTCCCGGCCCCTTGATCATTCGATGAAGAAACTCAGCCTGTGGCTGGACCTAGTTGATGATCCCTGCCATAGGGTATGGTGTAATACACAGGGAATAGGGGGCATAGTGCACTACACAGGGAATAGGGGGTATGGTGTAATACACAGGGAATAGGGGGTATGGTGCACTACACAGGGAATAGGGGGTATGGTGTAATACACAGGGAATAGGGGGTATGGTGCACTACACAGGGAATAGGGGGTATGGTGCACTACACAGGGAATAGGGGGTATGGTGTAATACACAGGGAATAGGGGGTATGGTGTAATACACAGGGAATAGGGGGTATGGTGTAATACACAGGGAATAGGGGGTATGGTGCAATACACAGGGAATAGGGGGTATGGTGTAATACACAGGGAATAGGGGGCATAGTGCACTACACAGGGAATAGGGGGTATGGTGTAATACACAGGGAATAGGGGGTATGGTGTAATACACAGGGAATAGGGGGTATGGTGTAATACACAGGGAATAGGGGGTATGGTGTAATACACAGGGAATAGGGGGTATGGTGTAATACACAGGGAATAGGGGGTATGGTGTAATACACAGGGAATAGGGGGTATGGTGTAATACACAGGGAATAGGGGGTATGGTGTAATACACAGGGAATAGGGGGTATGGTGTAATACACAGGGAATAGGGGGTATGGTGTAATACACAGGGAATAGGGGGTATGGTGTAATACACAGGGAATAGGGGGTATGGTGTAATACACAGGGAATAGGGGGTATGGTGTAATACACAGGGAATAGGGGGTATGGTGTAATACACAGGGAATAGGGGGTATGGTGTAATACACAGGGAATAGGGGGTATGGTGTAATACACAGGGAATAGGGGGTATGGTGTAATACACAGGGAATAGGGGGTATGGTGTAATACACAGGGAATAGGGGGTATGGTGTAATACACAGGGAATAGGGGGTATGGTGTAATACACAGGGAATAGGGGGTATGGTGTAATACACAGGGAATAGGGGGTATGGTGCACTACACAGGGAATAGGGGGTATGGTGTAATACACAGGGAATAGGGGGTATGGTGCACTACACAGGGAATAGGGGGTATGGTGTAATACACAGGGAATAGGGGGTATGGTGTAATACACAGGGAATAGGGGGTATGGTGTAATACACAGGGAATAGGGGGTATGGTGCACTACACAGGGAATAGGGGGTATGGTGTAATACACAGGGAATAGGGGGTATGGTGCACTACACAGGGAATAGGGGGTATGGTGTAATACACAGGGAATAGGGGGTATGGTGTAATACACAGGGAATAGGGGGTATGGTGTAATACACAGGGAATAGGGGGTATGGTGTAATACACAGGGAATAGGGGGTATGGTGTAATACACAGGGAATAGGGGGTATGGTGTAATACACAGGGAATAGGGGGTATGGTGTAATACACAGAGAATAGGGGGTATGGTGCAATACACAGGGAATAGGGGGTATGGTGTAATACACAGGGAATAGGGGGTATGGTGTAATACACAGGGGGGTATGGTGTAATACACAGGGAATAGGGGGTATGGTGCACTACACAGGGAATAGGGGGTATGGTTTAATACACAGGGAATAGGGGGTATGGTGCACTACACAGGGAATAGGGGGTATGGTGTAATACACAGGGAATAGGGGGTATGGTGCACTACACAGGGGGGGTATGGTGTAATACACAGGGAATAGGGGGTATGGTGTAATACACAGGGAATAGGGGGTATGGTGCACTACACAGGGAATAGGGGGTATGGTGTAATACACAGGGAATAGGGGGTATGGTGCACTACACAGGGAATAGGGGGTATGGTTTAATACACAGGGAATAGGGGGTATGGTGCACTACACAGGGAATAGGGGGTATGGTGTAATACACAGGGAATAGGGGGTATGGTGCAATACACAGGGAATAGGGGGTATGGTGTAATACACAGGGAATAGGGGGTATGGTGTAATACACAGGGAATAGGGGGTATGGTGTAATACACAGGGAATAGGGGGTATGGTGTAATACACAGGGAATAGGGGGTATGGTGTAATACACAGGGAATAGGGGGTATGGTGTAATACACAGGGAATAGGGGGTATGGTGTAATACACAGGGAATAGGGGGTATGGTGTAATACACAGGGAATAGGGGGTATGGTGTAATACACAGGGAATAGGGGGTATGGTGTAATACACAGGGAATAGGGGGTATGGTGTAATACACAGGGAATAGGGGGTATGGTGCAATACACAGGGAATAGGGGGTATGGTGCACTACACAGGGAATAGGGGGTATGGTGTAATACACAGGGAATAGGGGGTATGGTGTAATACACAGGGAATAGGGGGTATGGTGTAATACACAGGGAATAGGGGGTATGGTGTAATACACAGGGAATAGGGGGAAATAGTGCACTACACAGGGAATAGGGGACCATAGTGCACTACACAGGGAATAGGGGGAAATAGTGCACTACACAGGAAATAGGGGGAAATAGTGCACTACATAGGGAATAGGGGGCCATAGTGCCCTATACAGGGAATAGGGGGCCATAGTGCCCTATACAGGGAATAGGGGGCATAGTGCCCTATACAGGGAATAGGGGGCATAGTGCACTATACAGGGAATAGGGGGCATAGTGCCCTATAAAGGGAATAGGGGGCATAGTGCACTATACAGGGAATAGGGGCCATAGTGCACTACACAGGGAATAGGGGGCCATAGTGCCCTATACAGGGATTAGGGGCCATAGTGCCCTATACAGGGAATAGGGGGCCATAGTGCACTACATAGGGAATAGGGGGCATAGTGCCCTATACAGGGAATAGGGGCCATAGTGCCCTATACAGGGAATAGGGGGCCATAGTGCCCTATACAGGGAATATGGGGCCATAGTGCCCTATACAGGGAATAGGGGCCATAGTGCCCTATACAGGGAATAGGGGGCATAGTGCCCTACAAAGGGAATAGGGGCCATAGTGCCCTATACAGGGAATAGGGGGCCTTAGTGCCCTATACAGGGAATAGGGGGCATAGTGCCCTATACAGGGAATAGGGGGCCATAGTGCCCTATAAAGGGAATAGGGGGCATAGTGCCCTATAAAGGGAATAGGGGGCATAGTGCCCTATACAGGGAATAGGGGGCCATAGTGCCCTATAAAGGGAATAGGGGGCCATAGTGCACTATACAGGGAAAAGGGGGCCATAGTGCCCTATACAGGGAATAGGGGGCATAGTGCCCTATACAGGGAATAGGGGGTAATAGTGCACTATACAGGGAATAGGAGGCCATAGTGCCCTATACAGGGAATAGGGGGCATAGTGCCCTATACAGGGAATAGGGGCCATAGTGCACTACACAGGGAATAGGGGGCCATAGAGCACTATACAGGGAATAGGGGGCATAGTGCCCTATACAGGGAATAGGGGGCATAGTGCCCTATACAGGGAATAGGGGGCCATAGTGACCTATACAGGGAATAGGGGGCATAGTGCCCTATACAGGGAATAGGGGGCATAGTGCCCTATACAGGGAATAGGGGACCATAGTACCCTATACAGGGAATAGGGGGCATAGTGCACTATACAGGGAATAGGGGGCCATAGTGCCCTATACAGGGAATAGGGGGCATAGTGCCCTATACAGGGAATAGGGGACCATAGTGCACTATACAGGGAATAGGGGCCATAGTGCACTATACAGGGAATAGGGGCCATAGTGCACTATGCAGGGAATAGGGGGCATAGTGCCCTATACAGGGAATAGGGGACCATAGTGCACTATACAGGGAATAGGGGACCATAGTGCACTATACAGGGAATAGGGGACCATAGTGCACTATACAGGGAATAGGGGGCATAGTGCCCTACACAGGGAATAGGGGGCATAGTGCCCTATACAGGGAATAGGGGACCATAGTGCACTATACAGGGAATAGGGGGCATAGTGCCCTATACAGGGAATAGGGGCCATAGTGCACTACACAGGGAATAGGGGGCATAGTGCCCTATACAGGGAATAGGGGGCATAGTGCCCTATACAGGGAATAGGGGACCATAGTGCCCTATACAGGGAATAGGGGGCATAGTGCACTATACAGGGAATAGGGGGCATAGTGCCCTATACAGGGAATAGGGGCCATAGTGCACTACACAGGGAATAGGGGGCCATAGAGCACTATACAGGGAATAGGGGGCATAGTGCCCTATACAGGGAATAGGGACCATAGTGCCCTATACAGGGAACAGGGGCCATAGTGCACTATACAGGGAATAGGGGCCATAGTGCACTATACAGGGAATAGGGGCCATAGTGCCCTATACAGGGAATAGGGGACCATAGTGCACTATACAGGGAATAGGGGCCATAGTGCACTATACAGGGAATAGGGGCCATAGTGCACTATACAGGGAATAGGGGCCATAGTGCACTATACAGGGAATAGGGACCATAGTGCCCTATACAGGGAACAGGGGCCATAGTGCACTATACAGGGAATAGGGGCCATAGTGCACTATACAGGGAATAGGGGCCATAGTGCACTATACAGGGAATAGGGGACCATAGTGCCCTATACAGGGAATAGGGGGCATAGTGCACTATACAGGGAATAGGGGGCATAGTGCCCTATACAGGGAATAGGGGCCATAGTGCACTACACAGGGAATAGGGGACCATAGTGCACTATACAGGGAATAGGGGGCCATAGAGCACTATACAGGGAATAGGGGGCATAGTGCCCTATACAGGGAATAGGGGACCATAATGCCCTATACAGGGAATAGGGGACCATAGTGCCCTATACAGGGAATAGGGGGCATAGTGCACTATACAGGGAATAGGGGGCATAGTGCCCTATACAGGGAATAGGGGCCATAGTGCACTACACAGGGAATAGGGGACCATAGTGCACTATACAGGGAATAGGGGCCATAGTGCACTATACAGGGAATAGGGGCCATAGTGCACTATACAGGGAATAGGGGGCATAGAGCACTATACAGGGAATAGGGGCCATAGTGCCCTATACAGGGAATAGGGGACCATAGTGCCCTATACAGGGAATAGGGGACCATAGTGCCCTATACAGGGAATAGGGGGCATAGTGCACTATACAGGGAATAGGGGGCATAGTGCCCTATACAGGGAATAGGGGCCATAGTGCACTACACAGGGAATAGGGGACCATAGTGCACTATACAGGGAATAGGGGGCCATAGAGCACTATACAGGGAATAGGGGCCATAGTGCCCTATACAGGGAATAGGGGCCATAGTGCACTATACAGGGAATAGGGGCCATAGTGCCCTATACAGGGAATAGGGGCCATAGTGCACTATACAGGGAACAGGGGACCATAGTGCACTATACAGGGAATAGGGGGCCATAGTGCACTATACAGGGAATAGGGGCCATAGTGCACTATACAGGGAACAGGGGACCATAGTGCCCTATACAGGGAATAGGGGGCATAGTGCCCTATACAGGGAATAGGGGGCATAGTGCACTATACAGGGAATAGGGGCCATAGTGCACTATACAGGGAATAGGGGACCATAGTGCCCTATACAGGGAATAGGGGGCATAGTGCACTATACAGGGAATAGGGGCCATAGTGCACTATACAGGGAATAGGGGCCATAGTGCACTATACAGGGAATAGGGGACCATAGTGCCCTATACAGGGAATAGGGGGCATAGTGCACTATACAGGGAATAGGGGACCATAGTGCCCTATACAGGGAATAGGGGACCATAGTGCACTATACAGGGAACAGGGGACCATAGTGCCCTATACAGGGAATAGGGGCCATAGTGCACTATACAGGGAATAGGGGGCATAGTGCCCTATACAGGGAATAGGGGCCATAGTGCACTATACAGGGAATAGGGGGCATAGTGCACTATACAGGGAATAGGGGACCATAGTGCACTGCACAGGGAATAGGGGGCCATAGTGCACTATACAGGGAATAGGGGACCATAGTGCCCTATACAGGGAATAGGGGGCATAGTGCACTATACAGGGAATAGGGGGCATAGTGCCCTATACAGGGAATAGGGGGCATAGTGCACTATACAGGGAATAGGGGACCATAGTGCCCTATACAGGGAATAGGGGGCATAGTGCCCTATACAGGGAATAGGGGGCATAGTGCCCTATACAGGGAATAGGGGGCATAGTGCCCTATACAGGGAATAGGGACCATAGTGCACTACACAGGGAATAGGGGGCATAGTGCCCTATACAGGGAATAGGGGGCATAGTGCACTATACAGGGAATAGGGGGCATAGTGCCCTATAAAGGGAATAGGGGGCATAGTGCCCTATACAGGGAATAGGGGACCATAGTGCCCTATACAGGGAATAGGGGACCATAGTGCACTATACAGGGAATAGGGGCCATAGTGCCCTATACAGGGAATAGGGGCCATAGTGCCCTATACAGGGATTAGGGGACCATAGTGCCCTATACAGGGAATAGGGGGCATAGTGCACTATACAGGGAATAGGGGACCATAGTGCACTATACAGGGAATAGGGGGCCATAGTGCACTATACAGGGAATAGGGGGCCATAGTGCACTATACAGGGAATAGGGGCCATAGTGCCCTATACAGGGAATAGGGGACCATAGTGCCCTATACAGGGAATAGGGGGCATAGTGCACTATACAGGGAATAGGGGACCATAGTGCACTATACAGGGAATAGGGGGCCATAGTGCACTATACAGGGAATAGGGGGCCATAGTGCACTATACAGGGAATAGGGGCCATAGTGCCCTATACAGGGAATAGGGGGCCATAGTGCACTATACAGGGAATAGGGGGCATAGTGCCCTATACAGGGAATAGGGGGCATAGTGCACTATACAGGGAATAGGGGCCATAGTGCACTATACAGGGAATAGGGGACCATAGTGCCCTATACAGGGAATAGGGGGCCATAGTGCACTATACAGGGAATAGGGGGCATAGTGCCCTATACAGGGAATAGGGGACCATAGTGCACTATACAGGGAATAGGGGGCCATAGTGCACTATACAGGGAATAGGGGCCATAGTGCCCTATACAGGGAATAGGGGGCCATAGTGCACTATACAGGGAATAGGGGGCATAGTGCCCTATACAGGGAATAGGGGGCATAGTGCACTATACAGGGAATAGGGGCCATAGTGCACTATACAGGGAATAGGGGACCATAGTGCCCTATACAGGGAATAGGGGGCCATAGTGCACTATACAGGGAATAGGGGGCATAGTGCCCTATACAGGGAATAGGGGACCATAGTGCACTATACAGGGAATAGGGGACCATAGTGCACTATACAGGGAATAGGGGACCATAGTGCACTATACAGGGAATAGGGGGCATAGTGCCCTATACAGGGAATAGGGGGCATAGTGCCCTACAAAGGGAATAGGGGCCATAGTGCCCTATACAGGGAATAGGGGGCCGTAGTGCCCTATACAGGGAATAGGGGGCATA
This sequence comes from Salvelinus alpinus, assembly GCF_045679555.1. Lineage (NCBI taxonomy): Eukaryota > Metazoa > Chordata > Actinopteri > Salmoniformes > Salmonidae > Salvelinus > Salvelinus alpinus. The sequence goes on from NC_092089.1 coordinate 88,408,263, forward strand.
GTGCCCTATACAGGGAATATTGGGCCATAGTGCCCTATAAAGGGAATAGGGGGCATAGTGCCCTATAAAGGGAATAGGGGGCATAGTGCCCTATACAGGGAATAGGGGGCCATAGTGCCCTATAAAGGGAATAGGGGGCCATAGTGCACTATACAGGGAAAAGGGGGCCATAGTGCCCTATACAGGGAATAGGGGGCATAGTGCCCTATACAGGGAATAGGGGGTAATAGTGCACTATACAGGGAATAGGAGGCCATAGTGCCCTATACAGGGAATAGGGGGCATCGTGCCCTATACAGGGAATAGGGGGCATAGTGCCCTATACAGGGAATAGGGGGCATAGTGCCCTACACAGGGAATAGGGGGCATAGTGCCCTATAAAGGGAATAGGGGGCATAGTGCCCTATACAGGGAATAGGGGGCCATAGTGACCTATACAGGGAATAGGGGGCATAGTGCCCTATACAGGGAATAGGGGGCATAGTGCCCTATACAGGGAATAGGGGACCATAGTACCCTATACAGGGAATAGGGGGCATAGTGCACTATACAGGGAATAGGGGGCCATAGTGCCCTATACAGGGAATAGGGGGCATAGTGCACTATACAGGGAATAGGGGCCATAGTGCACTATACAGGGAATAGGGGCCATAGTGCACTATACAGGGAATAGGGGACCATAGTGCCCTATACAGGGAATAGGGGGCATAGTGCACTATACAGGGAATAGGGGACCATAGTGCCCTATACAGGGAATAGGGGACCATAGTGCACTATACAGGGAACAGGGGACCATAGTGCCCTATACAGGGAATAGGGGCCATAGTGCACTATACAGGGAATAGGGGGCATAGTGCCCTATACAGGGAATAGGGGCCATAGTGCACTATACAGGGAATAGGGGGCATAGTGCACTATACAGGGAATAGGGGACCATAGTGCACTGCACAGGGAATAGGGGGCCATAGTGCACTATACAGGGAATAGGGGACCATAGTGCCCTATACAGGGAATAGGGGGCATAGTGCACTATACAGGGAATAGGGGGCGTAGTGCCCTATACAGGGAATAGGGGGCATAGTGCACTATACAGGGAATAGGGGACCATAGTGCCCTATACAGGGAATAGGGGGCATAGTGCCCTATACAGGGAATAGGGGGCATAGTGCCCTATACAGGGAATAGGGGGCATAGTGCCCTATACAGGGAATAGGGACCATAGTGCACTACACAGGGAATAGGGGGCATAGTGCCCTATACAGGGAATAGGGGGCATAGTGCACTATACAGGGAATAGGGGGCATAGTGCCCTATAAAGGGAATAGGGGGCATAGTGCCCTATACAGGGAATAGGGGACCATAGTGCCCTATACAGGGAATAGGGGACCATAGTGCACTATACAGGGAATAGGGGCCATAGTGCCCTATACAGGGAATAGGGGCCATCGTGCCCTATACCGGGATTCGGGGACCATAGTGCCCTATACAGGGAATAGGGGGCATAGTGCACTATACAGGGAATAGGGGACCATAGTGCACTATACAGGGAATAGGGGGCCATAGTGCACTATACAGGGAATAGGGGGCCATAGTGCACTATACAGGGAATAGGGGCCATAGTGCCCTATACAGGGATTAGGGGACCATAGTGCCCTATACAGGGAATAGGGGGCATAGTGCACTATACAGGGAATAGGGGACCATAGTGCACTATACAGGGAATAGGGGGCCATAGTGCACTATACAGGGAATAGGGGGCCATAGTGCACTATACAGGGAATAGGGGCCATAGTGCCCTATACAGGGAATAGGGGGCCATAGTGCACTATACAGGGAATAGGGGGCATAGTGCCCTATACAGGGAATAGGGGGCATAGTGCACTATACAGGGAATAGGGGCCATAGTGCACTATACAGGGAATAGGGGACCATAGTGCCCTATACAGGGAATAGGGGGCCATAGTGCACTATACAGGGAATAGGGGGCATAGTGCCCTATACAGGGAATAGGGGACCATAGTGCACTATACAGGGAATAGGGGGCCATAGTGCACTATACAGGGAATAGGGGCCATAGTGCCCTATACAGGGAATAGGGGGCCATAGTGCACTATACAGGGAATAGGGGGCATAGTGCCCTATACAGGGAATAGGGGGCATAGTGCACTATACAGGGAATAGGGGCCATAGTGCACTATACAGGGAATAGGGGACCATAGTGCCCTATACAGGGAATAGGGGGCCATAGTGCACTATACAGGGAATAGGGGGCATAGTGCCCTATACAGGGAATAGGGGACCATAGTGCACTATACAGGGAATAGGGGACCATAGTGCACTATACAGGGAATAGGGGACCATAGTGCACTATACAGGGAATAGGGGGCATAGTGCCCTATACAGGGAATAGGGGGCATAGTGCCCTACAAAGGGAATAGGGGCCATAGTGCCCTATACAGGGAATAGGGGGCCGTAGTGCCCTATACAGGGAATAGGGGGCATAGTGCCCTATACAGGGAATAGGGGGCCATAGTGCCCTATAAAGGGAATAGGGGGCATAGTGCCCTATAAAGGGAATAGGGGGCATAGTGCCCTATACAGGGAATAGGGGGCCATAGTGCCCTATAAAGGGAATAGGGGGCCATAGTGCACTATACAGGGAAAAGGGGGCCATAGTGCCCTATACAGGGAATAGGGGGCATAGTGCCCTATACAGGGAATAGGGGGTAATAGTGCACTATACAGGGAATAGGAGGCCATAGTGCCCTATACAGGGAATAGGGGGCATAGTGCCCTATACAGGGAATAGGGGGCATAGTGCCCTATACAGGGAATAGGGGGCATAGTGCCCTACACAGGGAATAGGGGGCATAGTGCCCTATAAAGGGAATAGGGGGCATAGTGCCCTATACAGGGAATAGGGGGCCATAGTGACCTATACAGGGAATAGGGGGCATAGTGCCCTATACAGGGAATAGGGGGCATAGTGCCCTATACAGGGAATAGGGGACCATAGTACCCTATACAGGGAATAGGGGGCATAGTGCACTATACAGGGAATAGGGGGCCATAGTGCCCTATACAGGGAATAGGGGGCATAGTGCCCTATACAGGGAATAGGGGACCATAGTGCACTATACAGGGAATAGGGGCCATAGTGCACTATACAGGGAATAGGGGCCATAGTGCACTATACAGGGAATAGGGGGCATAGTGCCCTATACAGGGAATAGGGGACCATAGTGCACTATACAGGGAATAGGGGACCATAGTGCACTATACAGGGAATAGGGGACCATAGTGCACTATACAGGGAATAGGGGGCATAGTGCCCTACACAGGGAATAGGGGGCATAGTGCCCTATACAGGGAATAGGGGACCATAGTGCACTATACAGGGAATAGGGGGCATAGTGCCCTATACAGGGAATAGGGGCCATAGTGCACTACACAGGGAATAGGGGGCATAGTGCCCTATACAGGGAATAGGGGGCATAGTGCCCTATACAGGGAATAGGGGACCATAGTGCCCTATACAGGGAATAGGGGACCATAGTGCCCTATACAGGGAATAGGGGGCATAGTGCACTATACAGGGAATAGGGGGCATAGTGCCCTATACAGGGAATAGGGGACCATAGTGCACTATACAGGGAATAGGGGCCATAGTGCACTATACAGGGAATAGGGGCCATAGTGCACTATACAGGGAATAGGGGGCATAGTGCCCTATACAGGGAATAGGGGACCATAGTGCACTATACAGGGAATAGGGGACCATAGTGCACTATACAGGGAATAGGGGACCATAGTGCACTATACAGGGAATAGGGGGCATAGTGCCCTACACAGGGAATAGGGGGCATAGTGCCCTATACAGGGAATAGGGGACCATAGTGCACTATACAGGGAATAGGGGGCATAGTGCACTATACAGGGAATAGGGGCCATAGTGCACTATACAGGGAATAGGGGGCATAGTGCCCTATACAGGGAATAGGGGACCATAGTGCACTATACAGGGAATAGGGGACCATAGTGCACTATACAGGGAATAGGGGACCATAGTGCACTATACAGGGAATAGGGGGCATAGTGCCCTACACAGGGAATAGGGGGCATAGTGCCCTATACAGGGAATAGGGGACCATAGTGCACTATACAGGGAATAGGGGGCATAGTGCCCTATACAGGGAATAGGGGCCATAGTGCACTACACAGGGAATAGGGGCCATAGTGCACTACACAGGGAATAGGGGGCCATAGAGCACTATACAGGGAATAGGGGGCATAGTGCCCTATACAGGGAATAGGGACCATAGTGCCCTATACAGGGAACAGGGGCCATAGTGCACTATACAGGGAATAGGGGCCATAGTGCACTATACAGGGAATAGGGGCCATAGTGCACTATACAGGGAACAGGGGACCATAGTGCACTATACAGGGAATAGGGGGCCATAGTGCACTATACAGGGAATAGGGGCCATAGTGCACTATACAGGGAACAGGGGACCATAGTGCCCTATACAGGGAATAGGGGGCATAGTGCCCTATACAGGGAATAGGGGGCATAGTGCACTATACAGGGAATAGGGGCCATAGTGCACTATACAGGGAATAGGGGCCATAGTGCACTATACAGGGAACAGGGGACCATAGTGCCCTATACAGGGAATAGGGGGCATAGTGCCCTATACAGGGAATAGGGGGCATAGTGCACTATACAGGGAATAGGGGGCATAGTGCCCTATACAGGGAATAGGGGGCATAGTGCACTATACAGGGAACAGGGGACCATAGTGCCCTATACAGGGAATAGGGGCCATAGTGCACTATACAGGGAATAGGGGCCATAGTGCCCTATACAGGGAATAGGGGCCATAGTGCACTATACAGGGAACAGGGGACCATAGTGCACTATACAGGGAATAGGGGGCCATAGTGCACTATACAGGGAATAGGGGCCATAGTGCACTATACAGGGAACAGGGGACCATAGTGCCCTATACAGGGAATAGGGGGCATAGTGCCCTATACAGGGAATAGGGGGCATAGTGCACTATACAGGGAATAGTTGCCATAGTGCACTACACAGGGAATAGGGGACCATAGTGCACTATACAGGGAATAGGGGGCCATAGAGCACTATACAGGGAATAGGGGGCATAGTGCCCTATACAGGGAATAGGGGACCATAATGCCCTATACAGGGAATAGGGGACCATAGTGCCCTATACAGGGAATAGGGGGCATAGTGCACTATACAGGGAATAGGGGGCATAGTGCCCTATACAGGGAATAGGGGCCATAGTGCACTACACAGGGAATAGGGGACCATAGTGCACTATACAGGGAATAGGGGGCCATAGAGCACTATACAGGGAATAGGGGGCATAGTGCCCTATACAGGGAATAGGGGACCATAGTGCCCTATACAGGGAATAGGGGACCATAGTGCCCTATACAGGGAATAGGGGGCATAGTGCCCTATACAGGGAATAGGGGCCATAGTGCACTACACAGGGAATAGGGGACCATAGTGCACTATACAGGGAATAGGGGGCCATAGAGCACTATACAGGGAATAGGGGCCATAGTGCCCTAAACAGGGAATAGGGGCCATAGTGCACTATACAGGGAACAGGGGACCATAGTGCACTACACAGGGAATAGGGGCCATAGTGCACTATACAGGGAACAGGGGACCATAGTGCACTATACAGGGAATAGGGGGCCATAGTGCACTATAAAGGGAATAGGGGCCATAGTGCACTATACAGGGAACAGGGGACCATAGTGCCCTATACAGGGAATAGGGGGCATAGTGCCCTATACAGGGAATAGGGGGCATAGTGCACTATACAGGGAATAGGGGCCATAGTGCACTATACAGGGAATAGGGGACCATAGTGCCCTATACAGGGAATAGGGGGCATAGCGCACTATACAGGGAATAGGGGCCATAGTGCACTATACAGGGAATAGGGGCCATAGTGCACTATACAGGGAATAGGGGACCATAGTGCCCTATACAGGGAATAGGGGGCATAGTGCACTATACAGGGAATAGGGGACCATAATGCCCTATACAGGGAATAGGGGACCATAGTGCACTATACAGGGAACAGGGGACCATAGTGCCCTATACAGGGAATAGGGGCCATAGTGCACTATACAGGGAATAGGGGGCATAGTGCCCTATACAGGGAATAGGGGCCATAGTGCACTATACAGGGAATAGGGGGCATAGTGCACTATACAGGGAATAGGGGACCATAGTGCACTGCACAGGGAATAGGGGGCCATAGTGCACTATACAGGGAATAGGGGACCATAGTGCCCTATACAGGGAATAGGGGGCATAGTGCACTATACAGGGAATAGGGGGCATAGTGCCCTATACAGGGAATAGGGGGCATAGTGCACTATACAGGGAATAGGGGACCATAGTGCCCTATACAGGGAATAGGGGGCATAGTGCCCTATACAGGGAATAGGGGGCATAGTGCCCTATACAGGGAATAGGGGGCATAGTGCCCTATACAGGGAATAGGGACCATAGTGCACTACACAGGGAATAGGGGGCATAGTGCCCTATACAGGGAATAGGGGGCATAGTGCACTATACAGGGAATAGGGGGCATAGTGCCCTATAAAGGGAATAGGGGGCATAGTGCCCTATACAGGGAATAGGGGACCATAGTGCCCTATACAGGGAATAGGGGACCATAGTGCACTATACAGGGAATAGGGGCCATAGTGCCCTATACAGGGAATAGGGGGCATAGTGCACTATACAGGGAATAGGGGGCATAGTGCCCTATACAGGGAATAGGGGCCATAGTGCCCTATACAGGGAATAGGGGACCATAGTGCCCTATACAGGGAATAGGGGGCATAGTGCCCTATACAGGGAATAGGGGACATAGTGCACTATACAGGGAATAGGGGACCATAGTGCCCTATACAGGGAATAGGGGGCATAGTGCCCTATACAGGGAATAGGGGGCATAGTGCCCTATACAGGGAATAGGGGGGTATAGTGCACTATACAGGGAATAGGGGACCATAGTGCACTGTACAGGGAATAGGGGGCATAGTGCCCTATACAGGGAATAGGGGGGTATAGTGCACTATACAGGGAATAGGGGGCCATAGTGCCCTATACAGGGAATAGGGGGCATAGTGCACTATACAGGGAATAGGGGACCATAGTGCACTATACAGGGAATAGGGGGCCATAGTGCACTATACAGGGAATAGGGGGCCATAGTGCACTATACAGGGAATAGGGGCCATAGTGCCCTATACAGGGAATAGGGGGCCATAGTGCACTATACAGGGAATAGGGGGCATAGTGCCCTATACAGGGAATAGGGGGCATAGTGCACTATACAGGGAATAGGGGCCATAGTGCACTATACAGGGAATAGGGGACCATAGTGCCCTATACAGGGAATAGGGGGCCATAGTGCCCTATAAAGGGAATAGGGGGCATAGTGCACTACACAGGGAATAGGGGACCATAGTGCCCTATACAGGGAATAGGGGGCATAGTGCACTATACAGGGAATAGGGGGCATAGTGCACTATACAGGGAATAGGGGACCATAGTGCACTATACAGGGAATAGGGGGCATAGTGCACTATACAGGGAATAGGGGGCCATAGTGCACTACACAGGGAATAGAGGGCATAGTGCCCTATACAGGGAATAGAGGGCATAGTGCCCTATACAGGGAGTAGGGGGGCATTTGAGACATAACCCTACTCCTTCCATCTTTGTTCTGCTCTGAAAATCCTCGGCAGACTCGTTTGGCCGCGTGGCAGTCCCAAAGAGAGGCATCCTCCTCTGGACTGTCTTCTCTCTCTGTCTTCTACTGTGGATGCTGCACCACCCACACAAACACAAACACACACACACACACACACACACACACACACACACACACACACACACACACACACACACACACACACACACACACACACACACACACACACACACACACACACACACACACACACACACACACACACACACACACACACACACACACACACATCGAACAGAAACTCGCCCCCTCTTCCCTCTGACCTGTCTGTGCCCATACTCTATTGAGATGTGTTCTCCACTAAAGTGTTTGAGAGGTTCTCAGAGGTTCTGTCCACTGACGATGACCCTGAAATATAATCATTGAACAACAAAATAACAACGAGACATTCCCAGAGCTGTCATTGACAATAGCAAGCGCCACTACAGAACCTTGTTTTACAGTTCTGTCGTAATAATCAATATGCGACTCACCTTCGCCAGTCTCTTGGCTTTTATGGGAGAACATTTCCTCACTCAGTCCTCTCTTTTCTAACTCCTCTCTTGCTCCCTCTATTTCTCGTGTCTCTCAGGGGAGCGGTTTCTCAAATACATTGATCTGATGATATTACTGTAGTTGGATAACATGAAAACCACCTTGGAATCTGTCAACCAGGACTATATCAATCAACGATCTCTCTCTCTCTCTCTCTCTCTCTCTCCCTCTCTCTCTCTCCCTCTCTCTCTCCCCTCTCTCTCTCCCCTCTCTCTCTCCCCTCTCTCTCTCCTCTCCCCTCTCTCTCTCCCCTCTCTCTCTCCCCTCTCTCTCTCGCCTCTCTCTCTCGCCCCTCTCTCTCGCCCCTCTCTCTCGCCCCTCTCTCTCGCCCCTCTCTCTCTCCCCTCTCTCTCTCCCCTCTCTCTCCCCCTCCCTCTCTATCCCTCTCTTCCCCCCAACCCTCTCTCTCCCCCCTCTCTCCCCCTCTCCCCCCCTCTCTCTCCCCCACCCTCTCTCTCTCCCCCATCTCTCTCCCCCACCCTCTCTCTCTCTCTCTCTCTCTCTCTCTCCCCCACCCTCTCTCTCTCTCTCTCCCCCAACCCTCTCTCTCTCCCCCACCCTCTCTTTCTCTCTCTCCCCCAACCCCCCCTCTCTCTCCAGTCCCTATCTTAGATCATTGTTTATTATTGATACTAATTGAACAAAAATATAAACTCAACATGCAACAATTACAATGAGTTGCAGTTCATATAAGGAAATCAGTCAATTGAAATAAATTAATTAGGCGCTAATCTGTGGATTTCACATGACTGGGAATACAGATATGCAGCTTTTGATCACAGATACCCTAAAACTGGTAGGGACGTGGATCAGAACACGCTGTCGTAGACCTTGATCCAGAGCATCCCAAACATGCTCAAAGGGTGACATGTCTGGTGAGTACGCAGGCCATGGAAGAACTGAGACATTTTCAGCTTCCAGGAATTGTGTACAGATCCTTGTGACATGGAGCCGTGTATTATCATGCTGAAACATGAGGTGATGGCGGCGAATGTCTCAGGATCTCATGTCGATCTTTCCTGGCTCAAGGTGGAGGAGAGATTGACTTCATCACTACTTGTATTTGTGAGAGGTATTGACATGTTGAATGCACCGAGCTGGCACATCGCTGGCACATGCATACCGCACAAGACATGCCACGATGTCTCTTCACAGTCCCCAAGTCCAGAACAGACTATGGGACGCGCACAGTACAACATAGAGACATGACGTCATCAAACTCTATTCCACATAACTGATCGAAGAAGTAACATTTGATTAAAAAAGCAGATATAAATACACCTTATGGAACAGCAGGGGACTGTGAAGAGACACAAACATAGACACAGTCACATACAGACAAACACATGATAACGTACGCACTATACACACACATACTCATGGATTTTGTGTTGTAGATATGTGGTAGAAGAGTAGAGGCCTGAGGGCACACACTTATTGTGTTGTTAAATCTGTTCTGAATGTATTGTAACGTTTTTAAAATTGTTTAACTGCCTTAATTTTGCCAGGCCCCAGGAAAAGAAGCTGCTGCCTTGGCAGGAACTAATGGGGATCCATAATAAACCCCAGGAAGAGAAGCTGCTGCCTTGGCAGGAACTAATGGGGATCCATAATAAACCCCAGGAAGAGAAGCTGCTGCCTTGGCAGGAACTAATGGGGATCCATAATAAACCCCAGGAAGAGAAGCTGCTGCCTTGGCAGGAACTAATGGGGATCCATAATAAACCCCAGGAAGAGAAGCTGCTGCCTTGGCAGGAACTAATGGGGATCCATAATAAACCCCAGGAAGAGAAGCTGCTGCCTGGGCAGGAACTAATGGGGATCCATAATAAACCCCAGGAAGAGAAGCTGCTGCCTTGGCAGGAACTAATGGGGATCCATAATAAACCCCAGGAAGAGAAGCTGCTGCCTTGGCAGGAACTAATCCATAATAAACCCCAGGAAGAGAAGCTGCTGCCTTGGCAGGAACTAATGGGGATCCATAATAAACCCCAGGAAGAGTAGCTGCTGCCTTGGCAGGAACTAATGGGGATCCATAATAAACCCCAGGAAGAGTAGCTGCTGCCTTGGCAGGAACTAATGGGGATCCATACTAAATACAAATACAAATACGGTATCTCTGTGCATTCAAATTGCCATCGATATAATGCAATTGTGCTCATTGTCCATAGTTTATGCCTGCCCATACCATACCTCCATGACCACCATGGGGCACTCTGTTCACAACGTTGACATCAGCAAACCACTCGGCCACATGAAGCCATGCACGCTGTCTGCAATCTGCCCGGGACTGTTGAAACCAGGATTCATCCCTGAAGAGCACACTTCTCCAGCGTCCCAGTGGCCATCGAAGGTGAGCATTTGCCCACTGAAGTCGGTTACGATGCCGGACTGTAGTCGGGTCAAGACCCTGGGGAGGATGACCAGCACGCAGATGAGCTTCCCTGAGATGCTTTCTGACTGTTTGTGCAGAAATTATTCAGTTGTGCAAACCCACAGTCTCAGACCATCCCACAGTTTCATCAGCTGTCCAGGTGGCTGGTCTCAGACCATCCCACAGTTTCATCAGCTGTCCAGGTGGCTGGTCTCAGACCATCCCACAGTTTCATCAGCTGTCCAGGTGGCTGGTCTCAGACCATCCCACAGTTTCATCAGCTGACCAGGTGGCTGGTCTCAGACCATCCTGTAGGTGGATGAGCCGGATGTGGAGGTCCTGAGATGGCATGGTTACACGTGGTCTGCAGTTGTGAGTCCGGTTGGACATACTGCCAAAATTCTCTAAAATGAGAATGGTAGAGAAATTAACATTACATTCTCTGTCAACAGCTCTGGTGGACATTCCTGCAGTCCGCATACCAATTGCACGCTCCTTCAAAACTTGAGACATCTGTGGCATTGTGTTTTGTGACAAAACTGCACATTTTAGAGTGGTATTTTATTGTCCCCAGCACAAGGTGCACCTGTGTAATGATCATGCTGTTTAATCAGCTTCTTGATATGCCACACCGGTCAGGTGAATGGATTATCTTGGTAAAGAAGAAATTCTCACTAACAAGGATGTAAACAAATTTGTACACATGTGCATATGGAATATATCTGGGATGTATAATTACAGCTCATGAAACATGGGACAAACACTTTACACGTTGTGTTTATATAATTGTTCAGTGTAGTTCAACAGGGTTGAACATAGCGAGGCCACAACGGCAGCATCCCAAACGGATTGAACGGAGCAAGGCCACGGCAGCAGCATCGTAGGGGGATTGGACGGAGCAAGGCCATGGCAGCAGCATCGTAGGGGGATTGAACGGAGCAAGGCCACGGCAGCAGCATCGTAGGGGGATTGAACGGAGCAAGGCCAAGGCAGCAGCATCGTAGGGGGATTGAACGGAGCAAGGCCAAGGCAGCAGCATCGTAGGGGGATTGAACGGAGCAAGGCCAAGGCAGCAGCATCGTAGGGGGATTGAACGGAGCAAGGCCAAGGCAGCAGCATCGTAGGGGGATTGAACGGAGCAAGGCCAAGGCAGCAGCATCGTAGGGGGATTGAACGGAGCAAGGCCAAGGCAGCAGCATCGTAGGGGGATTGGACGGAGCAAGGCCAAGGCAGCAGCATCCCAAATGGATTGAACGGATCGTTCGCTGATGCCAAAAGACTCCAAAGACTCCGATAAGAAAGGCTGTGTCCCAAATGGCACCCTATTCCCTTAATGGTGCAAGACTTTCGACCAGGGCCCATACAGCAGGTCGAAATAAGTTATAGCTGCCATAGCCAGACAGAAATGTATTGGCGCCGGCTGTACCCTGTCTACCCTGTCACCTAGTAACTTAAATAAACGGCTACCACTTGCTCTGTCCAATGGTCCTGCTAATTGTATTTTATTTCACTTTGTCAGGTTTTGTCAGGGTCCGTCACTCTTCTAGAACATGTTGGTCCAGCTCTGTGGTGGGTCAGGGACTAGTTGACAGTCTAGCTCTGTGGTGGGTCAGGGACTAGTTGACAGTCTAGCTCTGTGGTGGGTCAGGTACTAGTTGACAGTCTAGATCTGTGGTGGGTCAGGGGCTAGTTGACAGTCTAGCTCTGTGGTGGGTCAGGGACTAGTTGACAGTCTAGCTCTGTGGTGGGTCAGGAGCTAGTTGATAGTCTAGATCTGTGGTGGGTCAGGGGCTAGTTGATAGTCTAGCTCTGTGGTGGGTCAGGGGCTAGTTGATAGTCTAGCTCTGTGGTGGGTCAGGAGCTAGTTGACAGTCTAGCTCTGTGGTGGGTCAGGAGCTAGTTGACAGTCTAGATCTGTGGTGGGTCAGGGGCTAGTTGACAGTCTAGATCTGTGGTGGGTCAGGAGCTAGTTGACAGTCTAGCTCTGTGGTGGGTCAGGAACTAGTTGACAGTCTAGCTCTGTGGTGGGTCAGGAGCTAGTTGACAGTCTAGATCTGTGGTGGGTCAGGGGCTAGTTGACAGTCTAGATCTGTGGTGGGTCAGGAGCTAGTTGACAGTCTAGCTCTGTGGTGGGTCAGGGGCTAGTTGATAGTCTAGCTCTGTGGTGGGTCAGGAGCTAGTTGACAGTCTAGATCTGTGGTGGGTCAGGAGCTAGTTGACAGTCTAGATCTGTGGTGGGTCAGGGGCTAGTTGACAGTCTCGATCTGTGGTGGGTCAGGAGCTAGTTGACAGTCTAGATCTGTGGTGGGTCAGGAGCTAGTTGACAGTCTAGATCTGTGGTGGGTCAGGAGCTAGTTGACAGTCTAGCTCTGTGGTGGGTCAGGAGCTAGTTGACAGTCTAGCTCTGTGGTGGGTCAGGAGCTAGTTGACAGTCTAGATCTGTGGTGGGTCAGGAGCTAGTTGACAGTCTAGATCTGTGGTGGGTCAGGGGCTAGTTGACAGTCTAGATCTGTGGTGGGTCAGGAGCTAGTTGACAGTCTAGATCTGTGGTGGGTCAGGAGCTAGTTGACAGTCTAGATCTGTGGTGGGTCAGGAGCTAGTTGACAGTCTAGCTCTGTGGTGGGTCAGGAGCTAGTTGACAGTCTAGATCTGTGGTGGGTCAGGGGCTAGTTGACAGTCTAGATCTGTGGTGGGTCAGGAGCTAGTTGACAGTCTAGCTCTGTGGTGGGTCAGGAGCTAGTTGACAGTCTAGATCTGTGGTGGGTCAGGGGCTAGTTGACAGTCTAGCTCTGTGGTGGGTCAGGAGCTAGTTGACAGTCTAGATCTGTGGTGGGTCAGGAGCTAGTTGACAGTCTAGATCTGTGGTGGGTCAGGGGCTAGTTGACAGTCTAGATCTGTGGTGGGTCAGGAGCTAGTTGACAGTCTAGATCTGTGGTGGGTCAGGAGCTAGTTGACAGTCTAGCTCTGTGGTGGGTCAGGGACTAGTTGACAGTCTAGCTCTGTGGTGGGTCAGGAGCTAGTTGACAGTCTAGATCTGTGGTGGGTCAGGGGCTAGTTGACAGTCTAGATCTGTGGTGGGTCAGGAGCTAGTTGACAGTCTAGCTCTGTGGTGGGTCAGGGACTAGTTGACAGTCTAGCTCTGTGGTGGGTCAGGAGCTAGTTGACAGTCTAGATCTGTGGTGGGTCAGGGGCTAGTTGACAGTCTAGATCTGTGGTGGGTCAGGAGCTAGTTGACAGTCTAGCTCTGTGGTGGGTCAGGGGCTAGTTGATAGTCTAGCTCTGTGGTGGGTCAGGAGCTAGTTGACAGTCTAGATCTGTGGTGGGTCAGGAGCTAGTTGACAGTCTAGATCTGTGGTGGGTCAGGGGCTAGTTGACAGTCTAGATCTGTGGTGGGTCAGGAGCTAGTTGACAGTCTAGATCTGTGGTGGGTCAGGAGCTAGTTGACAGTCTAGATCTGTGGTGGGTCAGGAGCTAGTTGACAGTCTAGCTCTGTGGTGGGTCAGGAGCTAGTTGACAGTCTAGCTCTGTGGTGGGTCAGGAGCTAGTTGACAGTCTAGATCTGTGGTGGGTCAGGAGCTAGTTGACAGTCTAGATCTGTGGTGGGTCAGGGGCTAGTTGACAGTCTAGATCTGTGGTGGGTCAGGAGCTAGTTGACAGTCTAGATCTGTGGTGGGTCAGGAGCTAGTTGACAGTCTAGATCTGTGGTGGGTCAGGAGCTAGTTGACAGTCTAGCTCTGTGGTGGGTCAGGAGCTAGTTGACAGTCTAGATCTGTGGTGGGTCAGGGGCTAGTTGACAGTCTAGATCTGTGGTGGGTCAGGAGCTAGTTGACAGTCTAGCTCTGTGGTGGGTCAGGAGCTAGTTGACAGTCTAGATCTGTGGTGGGTCAGGGGCTAGTTGACAGTCTAGCTCTGTGGTGGGTCAGGAGCTAGTTGACAGTCTAGATCTGTGGTGGGTCAGGAGCTAGTTGACAGTCTAGATCTGTGGTGGGTCAGGGGCTAGTTGACAGTCTAGATCTGTGGTGGGTCAGGAGCTAGTTGACAGTCTAGATCTGTGGTGGGTCAGGAGCTAGTTGACAGTCTAGCTCTGTGGTGGGTCAGGAGCTAGTTGACAGTCTAGATCTGTGGTGGGTCAGGGGCTAGTTGACAGTCTAGATCTGTGGTGGGTCAGGAGCTAGTTGACAGTCTAGCTCTGTGGTGGGTCAGGAGCTAGTTGACAGTCTAGATCTGTGGTGGGTCAGGGGCTAGTTGACAGTCTAGCTCTGTGGTGGGTCAGGAGCTAGTTGACAGTCTAGCTCTGTGGTGGGTCAGGGACTAGTTGACAGTCTAGCTCTGTGGTTGGTCAGGAGCTAGTTGACAGTCTAGCTCTGTGGTGGGTCAGGGGCTAGTTGATAGTCTAGCTCTGTGGTGGGTCAGGAGCTAGTTGACAGTCTAGATCTGTGGTGGGTCAGGAGCTAGTTGACAGTCTAGATCTGTGGTGGGTCAGGGGCTAGTTGACAGTCTAGATCTGTGGTGGGTCAGGAGCTAGTTGACAGTCTAGATCTGTGGTGGGTCAGGAGCTAGTTGACAGTCTAGATCTGTGGTGGGTCAGGAGCTAGTTGACAGTCTAGCTCTGTGGTGGGTCAGGAGCTAGTTGACAGTCTAGCTCTGTGGTGGGTCAGGAGCTAGTTGACAGTCTAGATCTGTGGTGGGTCAGGAGCTAGTTGACAGTCTAGATCTGTGGTGGGTCAGGGGCTAGTTGACAGTCTAGATCTGTGGTGGGTCAGGAGCTAGTTGACAGTCTAGATCTGTGGTGGGTCAGGAGCTAGTTGACAGTCTAGATCTGTGGTGGGTCAGGAGCTAGTTGACAGTCTAGCTCTGTGGTGGGTCAGGAGCTAGTTGACAGTATAGATCTGTGGTGGGTCAGGGGCTAGTTGACAGTCTAGATCTGTGGTGGGTCAGGAGCTAGTTGACAGTCTAGCTCTGTGGTGGGTCAGGAGCTAGTTGACAGTCTAGATCTGTGGTGGGTCAGGGGCTAGTTGACAGTCTAGCTCTGTGGTGGGTCAGGAGCTAGTTGACAGTCTAGCTCTGTGGTGGGTCAGGGACTAGTTGACAGTCTAGCTCTGTGGTGGGTCAGGAGCTAGTTGACAGTCTAGATCTGTGGTGGGTCAGGGGCTAGTTGACAGTCTAGCTCTGTGGTGGGTCAGGGACTAGTTGACAGTCTAGCTCTGTGGTGGGTCAGGGACTAGTTGATAGTCTAGCTCTGTGGTGGGTCAGGGACTAGTCGACAGTCTAGCTCTGTGGTGGTTAAGGTACTAGTTGATAGTCTAGCTCTGTGGTGGGTCAGGGACTAGTTGACAGTCTAGCTCTGTGGTGGGTCAGGAGCTAGTTGACAGTCTAGCTCTGTGGTGGGTCAGGAGCTAGTTGACAGTCTAGCTCTGTGGTGGGTCAGGGACTAGTTGACAGTCCAGCTCTGTGGTGGGTCAGGGACTAGTTGACAGTCTAGCTCTGTGGTGGGTCAGGGACTAGTTGATAGTCTAGCTCTGTGGTGGGTCAGGGACTAGTCGACAGTCTAGCTCTGTGGTGGTTAAGGTACTAGTTGATAGTCTAGCTCTGTGGTGGGTCAGGGACTAGTTGACAGTCTAGCTCTGTGGTGGGTCAGGAGCTAGTTGACAGTCTAGCTCTGTGGTGGGTCAGGAGCTAGTTGACAGTCTAGCTCTGTGGTGGGTCAGGGACTAGTTGACAGTCCAGTTCTGTGGTGGGTCAGGGACTAGTTGACAGTCTAGCTCTGTGGTGGGTCAGGAGCTAGTTGACAGTCTAGCTCTGTGGTGGGTCAGGAGCTAGTTGACAGTCTAGATCTGTGGTGGGTCAGGAGCTAGTTGACAGTCTAGATCTGTGGTGGGTCAGGGGCTAGTTGACAGTCTAGATCTGTGGTGGGTCAGGAGCTAGTTGACAGTCTAGATCTGTGGTGGGTCAGGAGCTAGTTGACAGTCTAGATCTGTGTCGGGTCAGGAGCTAGTTGACAGTCTAGCTCTGTGGTGGGTCAGGAGCTAGTTGACAGTCTAGATCTGTGGTGGGTCAGGGGCTAGTTGACAGTCTAGATCTGTGGTGGGTCAGGAGCTAGTTGACAGTCTAGCTCTGTGGTGGGTCAGGAGCTAGTTGACAGTCTAGATCTGTGGTGGGTCAGGGGCTAGTTGACAGTCTAGCTCTGTGGTGGGTCAGGAGCTAGTTGACAGTCTAGATCTGTGGTGGGTCAGGAGCTAGTTGACAGTCTAGATCTGTGGTGGGTCAGGAGCTAGTTGACAGTCTAGCTCTGTGGTGGGTCAGGAGCTAGTTGACAGTCTAGATCTGTGGTGGGTCAGGGGCTAGTTGACAGTCTAGATCTGTGGTGGGTCAGGAGCTAGTTGACAGTCTAGCTCTGTGGTGGGTCAGGAGCTAGTTGACAGTCTAGATCTGTGGTGGGTCAGGGGCTAGTTGACAGTCTAGCTCTGTGGTGGGTCAGGAGCTAGTTGACAGTCTAGCTCTGTGGTGGGTCAGGGACTAGTTGACAGTCTAGCTCTGTGGTTGGTCAGGAGCTAGTTGACAGTCTAGCTCTGTGGTGGGTCAGGGGCTAGTTGATAGTCTAGCTCTGTGGTGGGTCAGGAGCTAGTTGACAGTCTAGATCTGTGGTGGGTCAGGAGCTAGTTGACAGTCTAGATCTGTGGTGGGTCAGGGGCTAGTTGACAGTCTAGATCTGTGGTGGGTCAGGAGCTAGTTGACAGTCTAGATCTGTGGTGGGTCAGGAGCTAGTTGACAGTCTAGATCTGTGGTGGGTCAGGAGCTAGTTGACAGTCTAGCTCTGTGGTGGGTCAGGAGCTAGTTGACAGTCTAGCTCTGTGGTGGGTCAGGAGCTAGTTGACAGTCTAGATCTGTGGTGGGTCAGGAGCTAGTTGACAGTCTAGATCTGTGGTGGGTCAGGGGCTAGTTGACAGTCTAGATCTGTGGTGGGTCAGGAGCTAGTTGACAGTCTAGATCTGTGGTGGGTCAGGAGCTAGTTGACAGTCTAGCTCTGTGGTGGGTCAGGAGCTAGTTGACAGTATAGATCTGTGGTGGGTCAGGGGCTAGTTGACAGTCTAGATCTGTGGTGGGTCAGGAGCTAGTTGACAGTCTAGCTCTGTGGTGGGTCAGGAGCTAGTTGACAGTCTAGATCTGTGGTGGGTCAGGGGCTAGTTGACAGTCTAGCTCTGTGGTGGGTCAGGAGCTAGTTGACAGTCTAGCTCTGTGGTGGGTCAGGGACTAGTTGACAGTCTAGCTCTGTGGTGGGTCAGGAGCTAGTTGACAGTCTAGATCTGTGGTGGGTCAGGGGCTAGTTGACAGTCTAGCTCTGTGGTGGGTCAGGGACTAGTTGACAGTCTAGCTCTGTGGTGGGTCAGGGACTAGTTGATAGTCTAGCTCTGTGGTGGGTCAGGGACTAGTCGACAGTCTAGCTCTGTGGTGGTTAAGGTACTAGTTGATAGTCTAGCTCTGTGGTGGGTCAGGGACTAGTTGACAGTCTAGCTCTGTGGTGGGTCAGGAGCTAGTTGACAGTCTAGCTCTGTGGTGGGTCAGGAGCTAGTTGACAGTCTAGCTCTGTGGTGGGTCAGGGACTAGTTGACAGTCCAGCTCTGTGGTGGGTCAGGGACTAGTTGACAGTCTAGCTCTGTGGTGGGTCAGGGACTAGTTGATAGTCTAGCTCTGTGGTGGGTCAGGGACTAGTCGACAGTCTAGCTCTGTGGTGGTTAAGGTACTAGTTGATAGTCTAGCTCTGTGGTGGGTCAGGGACTAGTTGACAGTCTAGCTCTGTGGTGGGTCAGGAGCTAGTTGACAGTCTAGCTCTGTGGTGGGTCAGGAGCTAGTTGACAGTCTAGCTCTGTGGTGGGTCAGGGACTAGTTGACAGTCCAGTTCTGTGGTGGGTCAGGGACTAGTTGACAGTCTAGCTCTGTGGTGGGTCAGGAGCTAGTTGACAGTCTAGCTCTGTGGTGGGTCAGGGACTAGTTGATAGTCTAGCTCTGTGGTGGGTCAGGGACTAGTTGACAGTCTAGCTCTGTGGTGGGTCAGGGACTAGTTGACAGTCTAGCTCTGTGGTGGGTCAGGGACTAGTTGACAGTCTAGCTCTGTGGTGGGTCAGGGACTAGTCGACAGTCTAGCTCTGTGGTGGTTAAGGTACTAGTTGATAGTCTAGCTCTGTGGTGGGTCAGGGACTAGTTGACAGTCTAGCTCTGTGGTGGGTCAGGAGCTAGTTGACAGTCTAGCTCTGTGGTGGGTCAGGAGCTAGTTGACAGTCTAGCTCTGTGGTGGGTCAGGGACTAGTTGACAGTCCAGCTCTGTGGTGG